>NW_027726016.1:0-5143 GCF_054177405.1 Leptonychotes weddellii | reverse complement strand
TGACCCTCCCCCCTCTCATGTGCTCTCTCTCTCTCTCTCATTCTCTCTCTCTCAAATAAATAAATGAAATCTTTAAAAACAAAATAGTGTAATTGCTAGATCATCAGGCAGTTCTATTTTTTTTTTTAAGATTTTATTTATTTATTTGCGAGAGCGAGAATGAGAGACAGAGAGCATGAGAGGGAGGAGGGTCAGAGGGAGAAGCAGACTCCCTGCCGAGCAGGGAGCCCGATGCAGGACTCGATCCCGGGACTCCAGGAATCATGACCTGAGCCGAAGGCAGTCGCTTAACCAACTGAGCCACCCAGGCGCCCTATTTTTAATTTTTTGAGGAACCTCCATTGGTTTGAGGAACCACTGTTTTCCACAGCGGCTACACCAGTTTGCATTCCCATCAACAGTTCCTTTTTCTCTACATCCTTGCCAACACCTGTTTTTTCTTGTGTTTTTGATTTTAGCCATTCTTATAGGTATGAGGTGATATTGTGGTTTTGATTTGCATTTCCGTTATGATGAGTGATGTTGAGCATCATTTCATGTCTGTTGGCCTTCTGGATGTCTTCTTTGGAGAAATGTCTGTTCATGTCTCTTGCCCATTTTTAAATTGGATTATTTGTTTTTTGGGTGATGAGTTTTATAAGTTCTTAATATATTTTGGATACTTACGTTTAAAAGGATATGTCGTTTGCAGGTATCTTCTTCCATTTTGTAGGTTACCATCGAGTTGATTGTTTCCTTCACTGTGTAGAAGCTTTTTATTTTGATGTCCCAATAGTTTATAGTTTTGCTTTTGTTTCCCTTGCCTTAGGGGTCCTATCTAGAAAAAAGTTGCTAGAGCTGATGTCAGAGAAATTACTGCCTGTGCTCTTTTCTAGGATTTTTATGGTTTTAGGTCTCACATTTAGGTCTTTAATCAATTTTTTTTTTTTTTAAGATTTTATATATTTGCCAGAGAGACAGCCAGAGAGAGAACACAAGTGGGGGGAGCAGGAGAGGGAGAAGCAGGGTTCCTGCAGAGCAGGGAGCCCGATTCAGAGCTCGATCCCAGACCCTGGGATCATGACTTGAGCTGAAGGCAGACGCTTAACGACTGAGCCACCCGGCACCCCTTTAATCAATTTTTAACTTACTGTTTTGTATGGTGTAAGAAAGTGGTCCAGTTTTCCCAACCCCATTGGTTGAAGAGACTGTCCTTTTTCCCATTGGATATTCTTTCCTGCTTTGTCAAAGATTAATTGACCATATAATTGTGGGTTTATTTCTGTCTTCTCTATTCTGTTCCATTGATCTATGTGTCTGTTTTTGTGCTAGTACCATACTGTTTTGATTACTACAGGTTTGTAATACAACTTGAAGTCTGGAATTGTGATGCCTCCAGCTTTGCTTTTCTTTTTCAATATTGCTTTGGCTATTTGGGGTCTTTTGTATTTCCATACAAATTTTAGGATTATTGGTTCTAGCTCTGTGAAAAATGTTCTTGGTATTTTGATAGGGATTGCATTAAATGTGTAGATGGCTTTGGGTAGTTTAGACATTTTAACAATATTTGTTCTTCGAATCTATGAACATGGAATTTTTTTTATTTCTTTGTGTCATCTTTGATTTTTTTCATACAGGTCTTTTACCTGTTTCATTAGGTTTATTACTAAGTATCTTATTATTTTGGGTGCAGTGGTAAATGGGATTGTTTTCTTAATTTTTCTTTCTGCTGCTTTATTATTGGTGTATAGAAATGCAACAGATTAGAGCGCCTGGGTGGCTCAGTTGGTTAAGTGTCTGCCTTTGGCTCAGGTCATGATCTCAGGGTCCTGGAATCGAGCTCCACATCAGGCTTCCTGCTCAGTGGGGAGTCTGCTTCTCCCTCTCCCTCTGTTCCTCCTCGCTGCTCATGCACTCGCTCTCTCTCTCAAATAAGTAAGTAAAAAAATCTTTTACAAAATGCAACAGATTTCTGTACATTGAATTTGTATCCTGTAACTTTACTGAATTCATTTATCAGTTCTAGCAGTTTTTGGGTGCAGTCTTTTGGGTTTTCTATATATAGTATCATGTCATCTGCAAATAGTGAAAGTTTGACTTCTTCCTTGCTGATTTGGGTTATTTCTTTTTGTTGTCTGTTTGCTGTGACTAGGACTTTCAGTACTGTGTTGAGTAAAAGTGGTGAGAGTGGATGTCCTTGTGTTGTTCCTCACCTTAGGGGAAAGGCTCTCAGTTTTTCCTCACTGAGGATGACATTAGCTGTGGATTTTTCACGTACAGCGTTTATTATGTTGAGGTATGTTCCTTCTAAACCTACTTTGTTGAGGGTTTTTATCTTGAGTGGATGTTGTACTTTGTCAGATGCTTTTTCTGGATCTATTGAAAGGATCATATGGTTCTTATCCTTTCTCTTATTGATGTGATGTATTATGTTGATTGATTTGAGAATAGTGAACCACCCTTGCAACCCAGGAATAAATCCCACTTAATCGTGGTGAATAAGTTTTTTAAATGTATTGTTGGATTCGGTTTGCTAGTATTTTGTTGAGGATTTTTGTATCTGTGTTCCTCGGGGATATTGGCATGTAGTTCTCTTTTTTTGTGGTGTGTTTATCTGGTTTTGGTATCAGGGTAATGCTGGCCTCATAGAATAAGTTGGAAGTTTTCCTTCCTCTTCTGTTTTTTGGAATAGTTTGAGAAGAATGGGTATTAACTCTTCTTTAAATGTTTGGTAGAATTTGCCTGTGAAGCCGTCTGGTCCCACACTTTTCTTTCTTTGGAGTTTTTTAATAACTAACTCAATTTCTTTGCGGGTAATCGATCTGTTTAAATTTTTTTTTTTTTTAAAGATTTTATTTATTTATTCATGAGAGACAGAGAGAGAGACAGAGGCAGAGGGAGAAGCAGGCTCCCCGCGGAGCAGGGAGCCCGATGGGGGACTCGATCCCAGGACCCTGGGATCATGACCTGAGCCGAAGGCAGATGTTTAACCGACTGAGCCACCCAGGCGTCCCTGTTTAAATTTTTTATTTCTTCCTGTTTCAGTTTTGGTAGGTTATATGTTTCTAATAATTTATCCATTTCTTCTAGGTTGCCCAATTTGTTGGCATATAATTTTTCATAATATTCTCTTTTCTGTGGTGTTTGTTGTTATTTCTCCTCTCTCATTTGTGATTTTATTTATTTGGGTCCTTTCTCTTTTTGTTTTGATAAGTCTGGCTAGAGATTTATCAATTTTATTGTTTGTTTGTTTGTTTCCCAAAGAAGCAGCTTCTGTTTTTGTTGGTTTTTTTTTTTTTTTTTTTAGTTTCTATATCATTTATTTCTGCTCTAATCTTTATTACTTCCTTACTTCTGCTGGTTTTAGTTCTTTTTGTTGTTCTTTTTCTAGCTCCTTTAGGTGTAAGGCTAGGTTGTTTATTTGAGATTTTTCTTGCTTCTTGAGCAAGTAGGCCTGTATGGCTATAAAATTCCCTCTTAGAACTGCTTTTACTGCATCCCAAAGGTTTTGAACCATTGTGTTTTCATTTTCATTTGTTTCCATGTACTTTTTCATTTCTTCTTTTATTTCTCAGTTGACTCATTTATTGTTTAGTAGCATGTTATTTAACCCTTATGTATTTGTGGTCTTTCTAGATATTTTCTTGTGGTTGACTTCTAGTTTCATAGTGTTGTGGTCAGAAAAGATGCATGGTATGAGTTTGATCTTTTTGAATTTGTTGAGGCTCGTTTTGTGGCCTAATTTGTGATCTCTTCTGGAGAATGTTCCATGTGCACTTGAAAAGAATGTGTATTCTACTGTTTTAGGATGGAATGCTCTGCATATATCTGTTAAATCCATCTGGTCCAGTATGTCATTCAAATCCCTTGTTTCCGTGTTGTTTTTCTGCTTAGCTGATCTGTCCATTGATATAAGTGGGGTGCTCAAGTCCCCCACTGTTGTATTATCAGTTAGTTTATGTTTGTTGTTTACTGTTTTATGTATTTGGAAGTTCCCATGTTGGGAGCATAAATATTTAAAATTGTTATATTTTCTTGTTGGATTGTTCTCTTTGTTATAGTGTTCTTCTTTGTCTCTTGCTACAGTCTGTTTTAATGCCTATTTTGTCCGATATAAGTATTGCTACTCCAGCTTTGTTTTGACATCCATTTGCATGATAAATGTTTCTCCATCCCCTCACTTTCCAATCTGCAAGTGTCTTTAAGTATAAAATTAGTCTCTTGTAGGCGTCATGTAGATGGGGTTTTTTAATTATTATTATTCATTCTGTTATCCTATGTCTTTTTATTGGAGTGTTTAGTCCATTTACATTTAAAGTAATTATTGATAGGTATGTATTTATTGCTATTTTATTACTTGTTTTGTGGTGGTTTCTGGAGATTTTCTCTGATCCTTTCTTTCATGGTATGCTAGTTTTCTTTGGTGCTGTATTTGGATTTCTTTCTTTATATTCTTTGCTTATTTCTTAGTGGCTTTTGATTTGTGGTTACCATTAAGTTTGTAAATTATATTTTCTGCACATAGCAGTTTATATTAGGTTGATAGACATATAAGTTGGTTTGTTTTTTTTAAGATTTATTTATTTGACACAGAGAGAGACACAGCGAGAGAGGGAACACAAGCAGGGGGAGTGGGAGAGGGAGAAGCAGGCATCCCACTGAGCAGGGAGCCCGATGCGGGGCTCGATCCCAGGGCCCTGGGATCATGACCTGAGCCGAAGGCAGACGCTTAACGACTGAGCCACCCAGGCGCCCCTGTGGAAAGATATTTTAAGTCAACTTTCTGTACTTTTACATTTTTTATGATGAGTACTGCCTTTTTTATTTTAAACTTTTTAAATTTAGCATAAAATATTGCAAAAAAGTATACAGATTACAAGCATACAGCTCCATGAAAGTAAATAAAGCCATTTAACCTCAACAACACTCGCATCAAGAAACAGAGTATTACCCTAAAGTTCTCCATTACCAGCCACAACAGTGATTGCTTTTCAATTATAAAAATAGTACACATATATTTATATTCAAGTAGTACTGGAATGTATTTCTTTTTCTTTTTTTAAAGATTTTATTTATTTATTTGACAGAGACACAGCGAGAGAGGGAACACGAGCAGGCGGAGTGGGAGAGGGAGAAGCAGGCTTCCCGTGGAGCAGGGAGCCCA
>NW_027726015.1:0-315 GCF_054177405.1 Leptonychotes weddellii | reverse complement strand
ATTTGTCTATTTCGCCATGATATCATTTTACCCTCAGGAAGTTTAACATTGATACATTAATATTACCTAATCTATAATCCGTATTTAAATTTCTCCAATTACTCAAAATTTCTTTTATACCTATTTTAAGGACCCCACTCTGCATTTACTTGTCTCTTTACTCTCCATGATCTAGAATAATCTCCCTCCTTTTTTTTTTTAAAGATTTTATTTATTTATTTGAGAGAGAGAGAATGAGAGACAGAGAGCATGAGAGGGAGGAGGGTCAGAGGGAGAAGCAGACTCCCCGCCGAGCAGGGAGCCCGATGCGGGACT
>NW_027726014.1:0-315 GCF_054177405.1 Leptonychotes weddellii | reverse complement strand
GCTTAATACATTTTCATCTCTCTCTTTTTTTCTCTCCCTCTTTTTTCTTCACTTTTTCTCCTCCTTCTTTTCTCCTTCTTTCTTCCTTTCCTTTTTTTAAAAATGTCTATCCTTGTGGGGCGCCTGGGTGGTTCAGTTGGTTAAGTGACTGCCTTCGGCTCAGATCATGATCCTGGAGTCCTGGGATAGAGTCCCACATTGGGCTCCCTGCTGAACTTCTCCCTCTGACCCTCCTCCCTCTCATGCTCTCTGTCTCTCGTTCTTTCTTTCTCAAATAAATAAATAAACTCTAAAAAAAAAAATTAAAAAAGTAAA
>NW_027726013.1:0-315 GCF_054177405.1 Leptonychotes weddellii | reverse complement strand
AACCAACTGAGCCACCCAGGCGCCCCGCGTCTTGTACTGTTTAAGTCTGCATCAGACTTGCATGGGTCTGCCTGCTAGTTGGCTGCAGTTGTTCAGAGTTGGCTGCTGCTGAGCGTGGTGTCTGGATCCGATGATAGAAGTCCCTCATTCTGTCTAGGCCACCTGGGCTCCAGCTTTGCCTCCGGCCCAGCCTGTTGATACGTGCCCCAGACCGGATGTCTTGTCCTCTCCGCCTGAGAGCTGAATGGCCGATCTTGGGTTCGCAATTCACGTGCTGCACTACGGACCCCACACTGGAGCAGCATTTTGTACTTA
>NW_027726012.1:0-315 GCF_054177405.1 Leptonychotes weddellii | reverse complement strand
TTAGAGATTCTCAAAGATGCTAAAATTTCTGCTTTGTATTTTTCTACCTATAAACCAATTTTATTTATTCATAGTGATAGTTTTATTCTTTCTAATCCCTTTACCTTTTGTTTTGTTGTGTTATTACATGCAAGTGTAAATAGCTCTCTTTCTGATTTATTTCTAGTTTTAAAGAGAATTAAGTATTTTGCAATTAAGTCTAAACTGCTGTTGGTGTGTGATAGAAAACATTTGTCATGTTAAGGAAGCTCCATTCTATTTCCATTAAAAAAAAAGAAACAATTCCATGAAATACTTTTATTGGCTTCCTGGACT
>NW_027726011.1:0-315 GCF_054177405.1 Leptonychotes weddellii | reverse complement strand
TGTCTCTGGATTTGCTTCCCGGCTCCTTTCAGTGTGTCAATGGCAGGGTTTCCAGACAACAACCAGAACTCATATTCCTTCTTCAAAGGTTTTTTAACGATCCGTGCTGAAACAGAGGATTGCACATCACCAGCAACAATCACCAAGCAAGTGATTGGTGATTAGGACTGCTGTCCAGCGGAAAGCAACTAACTGTAAAATGCCTTCAATGATTCAGTCTGATTTCTAGAGATCTTGAAAGGTGAAAAAACGGAGTAGCTCAGAATTCATAAAATCATGTAGACACCATTGATTGAGCCCTTCCTATGCTGAACG
>NW_027726010.1:0-315 GCF_054177405.1 Leptonychotes weddellii | reverse complement strand
TTAGCCTGGTGATGGGTATTAAAGAGGGCACGTTCTGCATGGAGCACTGGGTGTTATGCACAAACAATGAATCATGGAACACTACATCAAAAACTAATGATGTAATGTATGGTGATTAACATAATAATAATAAAAATAAATAAATAAATAAAAAAGAGGTGGTGGCTTTACCACGGGAATAGGACAGCAGCTGTAGTACCAGAGAAGAATTAGAATCCACAAGACAGTAGACAAATAAGCTGTGGGATGGATTTTGATGGAAGCAGATGTGAAGCAAATTCTCTTCCAAGTGTTTCCAGACTGATTGAAAAATCT
>NW_027726009.1:0-315 GCF_054177405.1 Leptonychotes weddellii | reverse complement strand
AGAACCATATGGTCCTGTCAATTGATGCACAAAAAGCATTTGACAAAATACAGCATCCTTTCTTGATTAAAACTCTTCAGAGTATAGGGATAGAGGGAACATTCCTCAAGTTCATAAAATCCATCTACGAAAAACCCACAGTGAATATCATCCTCAGTGGGGAAAAGCTGAGAGCCTTTCCCTTAAGATCAGGAACACGTCAAGGATGCCCACTCTCACCACTATTGTTCAACACAGTACTAGAAGTCCTAGCAACAGCAATCAGACAACAAAAAGAAATAAAAGGTATACAAATTGGCAAGAAGAAGTAAAACT
>NW_027726008.1:0-315 GCF_054177405.1 Leptonychotes weddellii | reverse complement strand
AAATCTCAAAATTATCGTTCCATTTGTTCTTTCTTAAAAACCTTTTGAGTCTTTGACACAGAACCTTGAATATCAAAGAGACAAGCATGAAAGAAAGCTTAAAAGAGAATATCTGTAACATGTATTCTCCTTTAAGAAAATGCCCCTGTAAGGGAGGGGGGTGTCGCTTGACTGAGTATAATGTGGTTATTGTTTCTATTTTAAAATATGATGGGAGAAGCTAGCAGTTTAACAAGATAGATGATTGAGAAAACTAATATCCCAGTGCACTTCCTATAAAAATGTACTCAAGGTCTAAGTTATAAAGAAACAGAG
>NW_027726007.1:0-315 GCF_054177405.1 Leptonychotes weddellii | reverse complement strand
CGAGCTCCTGCAGACTGTCCTTGTCTTCCTCGTCTGTGGGGGGAGGGGCGCACCAGGTCAACGGCCGCGCGGCCCCGGGCACCAGCTGGACGCAAACAAGTGCCCGCCTCGGACCGCGCCCTCCTGACACGGGGCTCCCGCCCAGCAGGGAGAGTGGGCCTTCCCCGCTCAGCTGCGGAAACGCGGGCGTGTTCCCGGCCGTGGTTCCGGGGCGGCCGCCGCCTCACGCACGCCTCGCACGCCTCGGCGCGTTCTGCAACAGCTTTCCGAAATGTGATTCACAGCGGCCCACAGCCCACCACTTACAGTGTGTAA
>NW_027726006.1:0-315 GCF_054177405.1 Leptonychotes weddellii | reverse complement strand
TACCGTCTATACGCTGGCAACCTGCCCTGTGTGTCTCTGGCCCCATCCGCTCCCCGGGCTCCTGACGCTTACCTGGCACCTCACTGGGAGGTCTCTCAGGCATTTCACCTTAACCTGCCCAGAGGCTCCTGGTCTCCCCCAAACCTGCTCCTCCTCAGTCTTCCCCTCACGGTAAAGGGCCCCACCATTCCTCAGGTGCTCAGAGCAAAGCCTGATTCCCTCCTTGATCTCCCAGCCCCATCCGATCCGTCCACAAATCCTGTCAGTTCTCGAATCCAGCAGCTCCTTGTTACCCCCACGGCCACCCCTGGTGTC
>NW_027726005.1:0-5144 GCF_054177405.1 Leptonychotes weddellii | reverse complement strand
CTAAGTCTCTCTCCAAAACCACCTCCAAAGTTCTCCTCTTGACAAATGAAGAATTTTCTGGGGAAAAGTTTTGAGGAGAGTAAAAGAAAACATCACATTTTTTTTTAGTGTTGATCCATCTAAAGGTATATAATCAAAAAATGTCAGTGTCTGACCTGTCCTCAAGGTATCTGGATCATTCCTACCAAAGGAAAAAGGCTGAGGGGAGAATCACAATCACCGCTGTGATTTGAGAACATTTTTATCTACCATGTCAGTTAACACTGGTATAATATGCAAAGACCAGTGGCCCTCAAGCACTTCATGTGTTTAAGAGCAACATTTACTTTCAAGATTCATTACATAAAAAGGAGTCAATATTTCCTTCTAAATTTGATTAGATTTCCCCCCTCGGTGAAAAAAAACTCCCATTGAGTTGTAACTTATTATTGTCTACCATGTAACTATCTAAACTAACTAACTAAATCAATCAATCAATCAATCACTACAACATCTTAGAATATAAAAGCAGGGTTTTTCCACCTTTTCTGGAAGAATTCAAAAGTTTATGTTTGGATTTAGAGCTTGGAAAGTTTCACTAAAATTATCTATTAGTAAAGTTGGAAATCCCCACAATATGTATAACCTTCATTTTATTTTTTTTTAAGATTTTATTAATTTCAGAGACAGTGAAAGCACGAGTAGGCGGGAAGGGCAGAAGGAGAAGCAGACTCCCTGCTGAGCAGAGAGCCCCATGCAGGACTCGATCTCTGGTCTCTGGGATCATGACCTGAGCCGAAGGTAGACGCTTAACCCACTGAGCCACTCATGCACCCCTATATCCTTCATTTTAATTGTTTTTTATAATTCAGTGCCAAAATGCAAAAAATACATATATCCCAATGAAAAAAATGTTTTCCTTTAAAACAATAGCTTCCATATTATTAAGTAATGAAAAAGCAAACTTCTAAGACTAAGAAAATCTTTCCTAATGAAAGCTTGTCTTTAGGGACTTTCTAACATTATTATTGATGAGTAATATAAATACAGTATAAGTTTTAATGCAGAATTCATAAATAGAATTGTTGCTGGTGTTACAATACCAGTGTAAATAAGTATTATAAATGGATATCAGCAGTAGTGTTTCTCTCTGTTCTGTGTCAATTCAAAGTCAACATTAAATCATTACCTTTCCATCATTGCTATAAAAACGAATTTTATTAAATAGAACCTAGCACTTAAAATGTGTCAAAAATCTTAGGACTTTTCTAGTTTGTATTGATTATATAGAAATTACTTAGTATCTTAGAGTTCTAGGTACAAAATATACTTTTTGCTATCATTATTTTGGAAAATTAGTCTTTCTACTCTCTACTCTGCACCCCACCCCAACAGCTTCATGCAGAGAAATAACTCTCTCAAGCTCTAGATAGGGGAAGCCTATTCATCAGCCTGGCTGGTCACTGGAGTGAAAGATGTCGCTGCCAGATCCCCTGATACCCTGTAGAGTGACACAGTCTCCTGGAATTGAAAAGGAGCCAGATCAAGGAGTCATTTAATCCAGACCTCTCTCTTCCTGCAAGGCTCTGCCTGAAATGTCTAAGACAGATGGTTTGTCCTTAAAATTCACCAGGGACAGAGATTCCACAATATTACTCTGGAGCCTTTTCTAATGTTTAATCACTATTTCTGTCAAGTCAGTTTAAGCTCTTTTCTGCTAGTTTTTCCTCTGCAGACATGGAAAATGGTTGGTCGGCGACCTCTTTCTAATCACCTTTCCAGTGCGAAGAGACACTTCCAAGGTGCCCTTCAGCCTTGTTTTTTCAAGATTGTATCATTTATCTTCTATCCATCTTTAATATATCAGTATTTTATCTCATTAATCATTTGGATTACTTTTCATTAAACCCTTACCATTTGTTCTATATCACTCCTAACAGTATTAGAGCAAGCTCTTTAATTGTATTGTGCTTTTATAAATTTTAATTATTGTAGGACAAGGTAACTACACTTTCATTTATTCACTAAATAAGTATTTATTGAGTATTTTTTGCCAGCAAGAAAAAGATAGGCAAATCTCTTGCTCTCTTACAATATGTTACGATATGTATTCTAATAGAAGAAATCAAAAATAATTAAAAATGGATCTATAATATAACATTATGATAAGAATAAAATATCTTGCAGTAATTAGAAAAAGACCAGACTACCGTGCTAGAGACCCAACAATAACCAAGGGGTTCGAAGAAGAGGTTTACTTCTTTTTTTTCTTTTTTTTTTTTTAAAGATTTTATTTATTTATTTATTTGAGAGAGAGAGAATGAGAGAGAGCGAGTACATGAGAGGGGGGAGGGTCAGAGGGAGAAGCAGACTCCCTGCCGAGCAGGGAGCCCGATGCGGGACTCGATCCAGGGACTCGATCCAGGGACTCGATCCAGGGACTCGATCCAGGGACTCCAGGATCATGACCTGAGCCGAAGGCAGTCGCTTACCCAACTGAGCCACCCAGGCGCCCAAGAGGTTTACTTCTTACCTAACACTCCAGCGTGACAGCTTTGGATCATCAAGAAGTTCTGCTCCGTGAAGCCATTGAGAGACCCCAGTCCTTCTGTCATGTTGCACCATCATAGCTTAGGTCACTGTCGTTATCTTTATAGTATAAAAGCTGAGTCACTCTGAGTCCCAGCCAACAGGAAGGAGAATGACAGTATGGATGGAGCTATCCTAGGCCCAGAAGTGGCACACATCACTTCCACTCTGTGCATTAATGAGAACACAGTTGCAGGGCCACACTTGACAGAGGAGGCTGGGAAATGTAGCCTAATCATGTATTCAGGAAGAAGAAGAGACTAGATGTTAGGGGACCAGATAAGGTGTGGCAAACACTATCAATGTTTCTCCCCAATATCTTCAGATCCCTTTTTTTTAAGATTTTCTTTATTTATTAGAGAGAGAGAGTGAGAGAGAGCACGAGAGTGGAGTGAGGGGCAGAGGGAGAAGCAGACTCCCTGCTGAGCAGGGAGCCTGATGAGGGACTCCATCCCAGGACCCGGGGATCGTGACCTGAGCCAAAGGCAGACCCTTCACCGACTGAGACACCCAGGCACCCTTCAGATCCCTTTTTACCACCTTGTGTGTCTCTGCTTCCAACAGCAAATAATAGGCTGGTTTTTGGAAGATGCCCTGGGAAAACTGGATTTCACTGTGCCAACACTGGAAAGTGTTTAGGAATTTACTTCCTCCCATTCTACTTCACCCAAGGGGGACTGATGGGTGCAGGAGTATGAAAGACCAGCCCCCTCACCCCCTCCAGTCAGGACAATCCTGAGGCATGACTTCATTCCAGAGTTCCCATGCAGGCACATGGTGAAGCTACCATCTATGGGAGTTGGCCTAAGACTCATTCTTGCTTGACTGTCTTCTCTTTCCTGTCCTGCTTTCCACATCCCCTTACTGCTTTCCCCCAGGAGTACTTTCTTAATAAATCACTTGCCTATGAATCCTCATCTAATGGCCTGCTTCTAGAAACCTGATCTAAGACACAAGGTAAAGGGCTAAAGGTGCTGGATCATTTTTAGTGGCTTCACACGTAAGATCAAAAGGAGTATTTGGACAACTATAAATGACTTAGCTCATAGCTATGGCTTAGCACTACCACTATGGAAAAAACATGTGTTTTTCCATATACTATGTGTATTTTTGTTGTTTTGCTAGGATCACATTCATATATATATATATAAATTTAGCTTTTGTGATGTGGATTTCTTCAACCTGTTCAAAAAGTGAATGCATTTGGGGGGGTGCCTGGGTGGCTCAGTCGGTTAAGTATCCAACTCTTGATAACAGCTCAGGTCTTGATCTCAGGGTCGTGAGTTCAAGCCCCGTGTTGGGCTCGACACTGGGTGTGGATCCTACTTAAAAACAAAAAACAAACAAAAAATGAAGGCATTTGTATCTTATTCTATATTATCAAAGGAAGCTTCATAAAAGCAATCTTCTAATTGGATCTTTGAACACAAAGGGAATACATTTAAGTGAATGGAGGAATGGGCAACAAATGTGCTCAGTGATACTCCGCCCTGGGTAACCCAACAGAGACTTAGAGCATTTCTGAATACAGGAGGCCATGGATTCTAAATTAACTAAAACACTAAAAAGTAACATCTCTCTGTGGGCCAGATATATCACAAATAATTGTTTTGGACAAGGGTACTGGGGGAGGACTTTAGAAGGAACAATTGACATAAGATTCGCTGACTTAGACTTAGTTTTGACTCTACTAATTGTAACCATCTATGATTCTCTTTTATGAGCCCAATTAATCAATTAACACAGAAGTTTATGTTACACAGTATTTTTACAATAATATTGAAGTATGTGAATATTAGACTTATTTGTGTATTGGAGAATTACTAGGTTTTGTCTGAGTAATTGACTCAGTAAGATAGAATGTTTTAAAAATAGGTTTCTCAGATATTTCTGCAAAGAAGACATCCAAATGGCCAACAGACACATGAAAAAGTGCTCAACATCACTCGGCATCAGGGAAATCCAAATCAAAACCTCAATGAGATACCACCTCACACCAGTCAGAATATCTAAAATTAACAAGTCAGGAAATGACAGATGTTGGCAAGGATGTGGAGAAAGGGGAACCCTCCTACACTGTTGGTGGGAATGCAAGCTGGTGCAGCCACTCTGGAAAACAGTATGGAGGTTCCTCAAAAAGTTGAAAATAGAGATACCCTCTGGCCCAGCAATTGCACTACTGGGTATTTACCTCAAAGATACAAATGTAGTGATCCGAAGGGGTACGTGCACCCCAATGTTTATAGCAGCAATGTCCAAAATAGCCAAACTATGGAAAGAGCCAAGATGTCCATCAACAGATGAATGGATAAAGAAGATGTGAGATATATATATATATGTACAATGGAATATTATGCAGCCATCAAAAAAAACACATGAAATCTTGCCATTTGCAATGACGTGGTTGGAACTAGAGAGTATTATGCTAAGCGAAATAAGTCAATCAGAGAAAGACAAATATTATATGATCTCACTGATATGAGGAATTTGAGAAACAAGACAGAGGACCACAGGGGAAGGGAGGAAAAAATGAAACAAGATGAAACCAGAGAGGGAGACAGACCATGAGAGACTCT
>NW_027726004.1:0-315 GCF_054177405.1 Leptonychotes weddellii | reverse complement strand
TTGATGGGACGGTGTCCATGCCTACAAAGATCATCACTGCTTACATGTGAGGGACAGCCAGCCGGCAGGCACCTGGGACGTGAGCAGTACATATATACATACATACCCACAACCAGAAAGTGTCTTCACAAATCAGGCTTCACAGATCAACCTGGCTTCCTGGTGAGAGCAAACCATGGGAGGCGGGCAGCCCATGAAGCTTCCCTCTAATATTCAAGCATGTGGTGACAAGGGTGGGTGTCTCTTCTCTGGCAAGAGAAGGTATTAGAGCACAGGTAAATAAACATCACCTTTAAAACTAAGCTGGATAATGAG
>NW_027726003.1:0-315 GCF_054177405.1 Leptonychotes weddellii | reverse complement strand
TTTATTTATTTATTTGAGACAGAGAGAATGAGAGAGAGAGAGCACATGAGAGGGGGGAGGGTCAGAGGCAGAAGCAGGCTCCCTGCCGAGCAGGGAGCCCGATGCGGGACTCGATACAGGGACTCCAGGATCATGACCTGAGCCGAAGGCAGTCGCTTAACCAACTGAGCCACCCAGGCGCCCTGAAGAAGAAGTGTTTTAACCTATAAAATTCTTTGTCACAATTACTCATTTGGACTTTGCCTAAGACATCCTATTCCTTAACCCTATGTTGCTGGCAAACGTTCTACAGACTCTAAAACATTCTAAGATTAT
>NW_027726002.1:0-315 GCF_054177405.1 Leptonychotes weddellii | reverse complement strand
AGGTTTGGTAGGAAATATCCCGAGGTTTTGCGAGGAATCCCACAAGGTTTGGCAGGAAATTTCACCACAGTTGCTGGGAATTCTCACCTTATTTGGAGGGATATCTCACGAGGTGTGGCGGGAAAGCGCACGAGGTTTGGTGGAAAAACTAAGGAGGTTTGGTGGGAAAACTCACGAGTTTGTGCGGGAAAGCTCACGGGTTTTGCGGGACAAGTCACGAGGTTTGAGAGGATAAATTCACGCGTGTTTTCAGGAAATATCAAGAGGGTTTTTGGGAACCCTCATGACGTTTTTCAGGAACTCTCACATGTTTTT
>NW_027726001.1:0-315 GCF_054177405.1 Leptonychotes weddellii | reverse complement strand
AAACAGAGACACACACACAAAAATGACTTCAGGGTCACTCTTTCCAAACTTAACACTGGCTTTCCCACGGGGTAGTCCTACAAGGGACTTTTCCTTCTTTAAATCTCTCAGAATTCTTTTTTTTTTAAAGATTTTATTTATTTATTTGACAGAGAGAGACACAGCGAGAGAGGGAACACAAGCAGGGGGAGTGGGAGAGGGAGAAGCAGGCTTCCCGCCGAGCAGGGAGCCCGATGCGGGACTCGATCCCGGGACCCTGGGATCATGACCTGAGCTGAAGGCAGTCGCTTAACCAACTGAGCCACCCAGGCGCCC
>NW_027726000.1:0-315 GCF_054177405.1 Leptonychotes weddellii | reverse complement strand
TTGACAGTTTGGAGTAGTAATGGTCAAGTAGTTTTGCAGTGTACCTCAAATAGGATTTTTGTTATGTTTTTCTCATGACTAGACCGGGGGTTATTTTTCTTTTTGTCTTTTTAAGGAAGATCACTGTGGGAGCGCTTGGGTGGCTCAGTTGGTTAAGTGTCGGACTTCTGCTTAGGTCACAATCTCAGGGTCTTGGGATTGAGCCCCACATTGGGCTTCGTGCTCAGTAAGGAGTCTGCTTGTCCCTCTGCCTCTCTCACTGCTCCTCCCGCTGCCCCTCCCTGTCTCCCTGCTCGTGTTCTCCTCCTCTTTCTC
>NW_027725999.1:0-315 GCF_054177405.1 Leptonychotes weddellii | reverse complement strand
TTTGACCCTGTGGGAGACAGGAAGTCACTGAAGAGCTTTATGCCAGAATGACATAAACAGATTAATGTTTAGAAAAATCACTTTGTGGGGGCGGAGCAAGATGGCGGAGGAGTAGGAGACCTGGATTTCATCTGGTCTCAGGAATTCAACTGGATAGGGATCAAACCATTCTGAACACCTACAAACTCAACAGGAGACCAAAGAAAAGAATAACAACAACTCTATGAACAGAAAAGCAACCACTTTCTGGAAGGTAGAACGTGCGGAGAAGTGAATCCAAGGTGATATTCGGGAGGATAGATGGCGGGGGAGGGG
>NW_027725998.1:0-315 GCF_054177405.1 Leptonychotes weddellii | reverse complement strand
CCAGAAGACTGCTTGGGGTATAATTTCAGACCCAGTGAGTTTTTGTGGGCAAGGGAAGGAAGCAGTGAGGAGTGGTCACGGCGCTGAGCCGATCCTGAGCTCACCTCCCACCTGCACGTGGACTCCCATCCTACTCGAGCATTTCCGACTAGCGCTCTCAGACTGGACTGGCCATTTCTCGGGGAGTCCGGGAACGTGTATGAGGGTAGGAATGGAGGTTGAACACCTCTCCACTCCAAGGTGCCAAGCCATTAAGCTGGCCGGCAAAAACAGGCCTTGCATTTTGGTTTCTCACTTGACAGGACATCTCAAAGG
>NW_027725997.1:0-315 GCF_054177405.1 Leptonychotes weddellii | reverse complement strand
AGTCCCGCATCAGGCTCCCTGCTCTGCAGGGAGTCTGCTTCTCCCTCTGACCCTCCCCCATTTCATGCTCTCTCTCTCTATCTCATTCTCTCTCTCAAATAAATAAATAAAATCTTAAAAAAAAAAATCTTTAAAAAAAAGTCTAGTCTTCCCACTGGGCTTAAAAAAAAAAAAAAGAAATACAGGAAGAGAAATTAACAAAATAGTCAACATCAATAAAGAAAACCAACAAAATTTATTTTTGGAGAAACTACCAAAATTAATAAACCCATGATAAGACACCAAGAAAAGTAGATAGAAGGCACAAATAACCAA
>NW_027725996.1:0-315 GCF_054177405.1 Leptonychotes weddellii | reverse complement strand
TTCATTTGGGGCGCCTGGGTGGCTCAGTCGTTAAGCGTCTGCCTTCGGCTCAGGTCATGGTCCCAGGGTCCTGGGATCGAGGCCCGCATCGGGCTCCCTGCTCAGCGGGGAGCCTGCTTCTCCCTCTCCCACTCCCCCTGCTTGTGTTCCCTCTCTCGCTGTCTCTCTCTCTGTCAAATAAATAAAATCTTAAAAAAAAAAAAAAATAATAAAAAGTATTCATTTGTTAAATGCAAACACTTCAAACATGTTTCCGTTTTTCTTCATCTTAAGGCTTATCTGGAGCCTCAACAGACACAAGGGACCTGTGTCCCA
>NW_027725995.1:0-315 GCF_054177405.1 Leptonychotes weddellii | reverse complement strand
ATCGAGTCCCGCATCGGGCTCCCTGCTCGGCGGGGAGTCTGCTTCTCCCTCTGACCCTCCCTCCTCTCATGTGCTCTCTCTCATTCTCTCTCTCTCAAATAAATAAATAAAATCTTAAAAATAAATAAATAAAATGTGGTAATGCCCTGTCAGGACTGGTCAAACCTTCTGGGAGGTCTCCTTAAAAGAGGACCAAGGATTGTGCGTTTCTGTCTTCAAAAATAGAATCGATTCCTCTCTGTAGTTACAGTTGAATTGCAGAGAAGGGATTCCCTGTAAATTTCCATTTCTTGACTAAGTCTTTCTAAGCACATT
>NW_027725994.1:0-5144 GCF_054177405.1 Leptonychotes weddellii | reverse complement strand
AAAAAAAAAAAAAAGAATTATGTTAAGTCTACTCTACCTCTGCTCTATAAACGCAACAACACCACCTGGATGACAGTCATATGTTTACAACATGGTTTACAGACTATATTAAGCCCACTGTTAAGACCTACTAATCAGGAAAATGTTCCTTTCAAAATATTACTACTCATCGACAGTATCACCTAAGAACTTGGATGGAAATGTACAATCACAGTAATGTTTTCATGCCTGCTAACACAATATCTGTTCTGCACCCCATGGATCAAGGAGTTATTTTGACTTTCAAGTCTTATTAGTTAGAAATACATTTTGTAAGGCTATAGCTTCCCTAGAGATCCTCTGTCCTCCTCTGATAATCTGGGCAAAGTAAGTTGAAAATATTCTAAGGAAGGATTCACCATTCTTGATATCATTAACAACATTCATAATTCATGGGAAGAGGTCAAAACATCAATGTTAAAAGGAGTCTGGAAAAAATTGATTCCAACCCTCAGGATGACTTTGAGGGATTTAGGACTTCAGTGGAGGAAGAAACTGCAGATGTGGTAGAAATAGAAAGAGAACTAGAATTAGAAGTGGAGCCTAAAGATGTGAATGAATTTATGCAGTCTCATGAAAAAAGTTGAACAAATGAGGAATTATTCCTTATGGATGAGCAAAGACAGTGGTTTCTTGATGTGGAATCAACTCCTGATGAAGATGCTGTGAAGATTGTGGAAATGACAACAGAGGATTTAGAACATGATATAAACTTAGTTGATAAAGCAGGGGCAGTGTTTGAGAGGATTGACTTGAATTTTGAAAGAAGTTGTACTGTGGATAAAAATGCTACGAAACAGCATCACATGCTACAGAGCATTGTTTGTGAAAGGAAGAATCAATCAATGCAGCAAACTTCATTGTTGTCTTATTTGAAGAAATTACCACAGCCCGCCCAACCTTCAGCAACCACTATGCTGATTAGTCAGCAGCCATCAACATCCAGGCAAGACCCTCCACCAGCAAAAGATAACTTACTGAAAGCTCAGGCAGTAGTTAGCATTTTTAGCAATAAAATATTTTTAAATTAAGGTATGTATATATATTTTTAAACATAATGCAATTGCACACTTAGTTGACTACCGTATTGTGTAAACACAGACCTCATATGCACTGGGAAACCAAAAAGTTAATTTGATTCTCTTTATTGCAATATTTGCTTTATTGTGGTGGTCTAGAACCAAACCCACAATATCTCCAAGGTATGCCTGTAAATCTAGAGCCATTCAGTATTGAGCAAATACAAATGTCTGAGAATTAACTTCTGTCTGGAAATTTTTATACCAAATCTCAGATTGAGCTTGGAAAAACCTCTCTTATGTGCCCTTCTATTTCAAACCTAGAAAACCAAACTCAAGAAACTTTCTCTGCCAGATTTCTTGTGCAGTACTCATAAATTTGGGTAAATTGCTATTTTCTTGAGGTCCCTCATATATGTCACTTACCTGTCAAGAATTAACTTCTTTTGTCACTTGTAAAAATGATACTCTGCAAATCAGGTATCAAGCCAGAGCTATTTGAGCCACCATAGTGACTTTGCCATATGCCACATGGCAAAGCACTTCACAAAATCCTTGGTGAGTATGGTCTGAAAGTATCAGCTCCACATATGAAGTCAATCCTTGTTTCTTAATAGTGAGCTTGCCATGCCTAATTAAATGAGAATCATTCTCAAATACGTTGCTTCAGATAAGGCCTTGGCTACACAATCCATTTGTCCAGTTATATACTAGTAAATAGGAAGGACATTTTTTATTAAATGCATGCAAATGTCTCTATTTCCTTAAAATGTAAGCAGGATCAAAAAACTGTCTTTAAATTCTGGGTAAGGGCAAGAGAACAAAGAGGGTCAGTGACAACCAGATACCATTAAACGTGTTTTATTTCAGTTTAAAAATATAGTCTGTCTACTAAAATGAGGGGTAGAGATAGTGGCTCCTTCACATATTCATAAAAATAGAGAATTAGAATTAAAATTTTGTCAGCAGTATTCCATACAGATAACCATAGTTAAATTTTGCTCATCAGTTCTTTAGTCCTGGTTAATTAATTCTTGTTCTGCTGGATTATGGGTCAGCAATGTGCTCTCATGGAGTAGATCTGTTTCTGGACCATAAAGAAACCTGGATATAATGACTCAGTCCACTGGTATAGTCTTAAAGTTACCTAAGTGAAATCAGCTTCAAAGCCTATACACTGCAGTCAATTCTTTGAGTTATCAGTAGTTCAAAGTACCTGAAACAGTTCTTTCCACAATGTATTGTGATTGTTTTTTTATTGGTTAACATACAAATCCTAGATGCAGCTTAAAGCAGAGACTTCAGGCAACGATCAGAGGGAAGCAAAAACCTGTCTGATAATTATACTAAATGATTGTGGTCAATTTATTATATTCACTAACCATATCAGAATACAGAAGAGTAAGATTCTTTGTTGAGGTACAGCATATAGCTATTTCCTAAGAAATTGGTCAGTGTTTCCCATGAGAATAAGAATAAACAATGGAATGCACAGTCATTGACAAATCTCCCAGGTATTTATAGAGTGTACCAACCCTGAAATATTTTTATTAATAATATATATTTTTTTCTTAACCTAGGATAATCTAAGCATCTTTTCTGATTTGACAACTCTTCTGCAGGTCTTACAGTTGTACTGATTTAATTGAAAATATGGAGCATACCAAGCAAGTCTATTTCTAGTGCCTCTTTTTATAAAGGAAAAAACATATGATTTTCCAGAGGCTTTCTGGGAAACATAAAAGACAGTGTTAGGTATAAACATTTCCCTTATAATTTTTTATTTTTTCTAAATGGAAGGTCTGATATTGGAACAGCAAAATCAAAATATTTATCATAAGATATCTGGCCCCTAGATTAAGACACAGATGCCTGAGCCAGACAATTTAAAGAAAGCTGAGTTCTTCCACATGTGAGGAAACTTTGTTTTATTTTTAATAATGAAGGGCATGATAAAGTTATCTCACGATAAAATCGTTTCAGTGGGCCATGGAAACTCTGCTATCTGGGCAGATTGCACAGAAGGTGAAAGACGATCGTTTATCATTTTAACAGTGAGAAAGCCAAATTCCAGTTTGGCATTAATATTCAGCAGTTAATGCTTCATAACATTTTAAAAATAAACACATCAAACTGAGCCAACTTTGGCAAAAATATCTATACAACCCTTTGTGTTCATATGGATCCAGTATTTGCAGATATAATAAGCCAAGACAAGTAAAATTTTCCTTTCTGCATGCATTGCAAATATTTTCATAATCATTCAAGTTTTGCTTTTTACTTTCTTTCAAATTATGGAATAACCAGACATTTTAAGACTACTTTATTAATATATTGATTTTAAAAAAACACATTTTTTTACTCCATCTACACATTTATGCTTCTCAATAACCATTTCCCTTAGATAATCTGAATTATTCATATTAGTTATAACTTTTAAGCAAATGAAATAATATAAATTAAAAAATGCTAAGTGGTGGTTCATTGAAAATGGCTATCATATTCAAGCATCTTGGTAGACTATCAAAATTCATGAATACATATAACACAATTTCCCACTATTACATACATTTATTTTTTATCTTTTTAAGGTGGTGAAATGACATTAATAGTACTGCATTGCCCAAAAGTATAGTCTCTTGAAACATAAAAATAAGTAAAATGTCTAAATTTAAAATTATGCTTGGTAGTCAATGTTTTACTATTCATAATTACTGAGAAATTAAACAGATATCCAAATAATATTAATATACTAATTTTATTTAATATTTATTCACATTTTTACATTACTTAAAATCTTAGAAATAATGTTTGAGCTGATACACAACAAATATAATTAGTGCTATAAAAACGTTCATCATAATTGTCACTCAATTTTGTTGAACACTAATTCACCTTTAAAAATTCTTAAATATTACTTAGATGAGTATTGTCTGCTTATTTGATAAATAAACCTAAGACATATAGGAAGTTCAGACTAAAGAGGAAAGTGTGATAAAACAAACTTAAATCTTATGAAAATGAAATGTATTCTTGTGTTATTCTTCACAATGATAAAGAGAGTACATAATGTTGCTTTATTTTCTTAGACAAAAATTATTAAACCATTCTGATTTTTTCAGAGATCCATTTTAATTATAGTACTCTGGATTCATTAAATGTTCTGAGAAAGCAGTTTCAGTGAGAAGAATTTATGTTTTAGCCAAGCATTTTATAATATTAAAAATAATTTCCTTAATTTCTGTCAATTTTAGTAATACTCTTTATATGTTAATCTGAATATGGCCCATTTAATTTAAAAGGTGTTATAATCTAATTTATTAATGCACTCCAGAGATAGCAAAATACTTTATACTCACCTAAAAATAGGTAAAGTCTTCTGCCAGAGACCCAGATACATGGAAGAGCTGCAGTCTCAGCCACAAATAAGAGATAAACCTAGTCTAGACTAAGAAAACTGCTCTCCTTGGCAGTGGTTACAAAAGTCTTAATTCATCTGAAGTCATAAATAAACAAACAAATATACAAAGAAAAATAAAGACTAGATTCTTGATCATCTTTCATGTGACAGGACTAATCTCCATTATTCCCCTAATAGAGATCATCAAACCATCATACTCAGTTTCCACCCATGGTTCCCATCAATGGAAAATAATTTTTCAGTCTGCATGAATCAGAAACAAACAAACAAACAAAAACCATAATGTTCGTAGAAACAATAGCAGCAAACCTTGAGATGCCCAGGGTCAGCAAAATTTAAGTTCTATTACACTCAGATTATACTCCAGGCAGCGGCAAGATGGCGGAGGAGTAGGAGACCTGGATTTCGTCTCCTCTCAGGAATTCAGCTGGATAGGGATCAAACCATTCTGAACACCTATGAACTCAACAGGAGATCGAAGAAAAGAAGAGCAACAACTCTCTGAACAGAAAAGCAACCACTTTCTGGAAAGTAGGACGTGGGGAGAAGTGAATCTGAGGCAATATTCGGGAGGATAGATGGCGGGGGATGGGCCTCCATCAGCCGCTTCTGGCAAGTGATAGAGCCGCAGAGCACAAAATCAGAACTTTTAGAAGTCAACTCCG
>NW_027725993.1:0-315 GCF_054177405.1 Leptonychotes weddellii | reverse complement strand
ACATCTTTTTTATTTTTTTGTCTTTAACTTATTTTTTTAATATTATTTTATCACGTTATGTTAATCACCATACATCACATCATTAGTTTTTGATGTAGTGTTCCATGATTCATTGTTTGCATATAACACCCAGTGTTCCATTCAATATGTGCCATCTTTAACACCCATTACCAGGCAAACCCACCCATCAACCTCCCTCCCCTCCACAACCCTCAGTTTGTTTCTCAGAGTCCACAGTCTCTCATGATTCATCTCCCTCTCTGATTCCCCCCCTTCATTTTTCCCTTCCTACTATCTTTTTTTTTTTTTTTAACA
>NW_027725992.1:0-315 GCF_054177405.1 Leptonychotes weddellii | reverse complement strand
AAATCTGTTCTCTTTAATGAGAGTGCAATGCAATGACTAATTAGCTAAAGAAGTTTTACACTTGTATTTTTTTTTATGAGTCCTGATTACTCTTACTTTTTCACAAAATGCTCCACAGTTTTCAAAAGACACAAAAAACATTTTTGTATTTAGATAAGCCTTTTAAAATATAAAGTCAGACCACAAAGCAGTGTGACAGATTTTCTTCTGTCACTTGTAAACTCTATAGAGAAGGCAATCCTCAGAACCCTAGAGTGCTGTGGAAACATCTTCATTTAGAATCAGGATAAACTGCATCCAACCAGGAGTCCAGGA
>NW_027725991.1:0-315 GCF_054177405.1 Leptonychotes weddellii | reverse complement strand
CAATAACTGTGGACCTTGACACTACTGGTCATTTGCTCAGGAATGGAAGGTGAGCATGGTGGGAAACGGTGGCAGATCAGATCACGACATCTTTACGGAATGGGGAGGAAGGTGCCTTATCTGGCAGTTACCACCGAGCTGGCTGTGGCCTGTGGCCTGCTCGGCAGAGGCACCAGGCATACTGGAGACTTACCTACCGTCTTCTTCAAGAAGTGTCCAAAATGGTTTTTTTCTGTGTTTAAAAGAGGTGACGGAAGAAGGGGGGGCAATCGGAGGGGGAGATGAACCATGAGAGACTATGGACTCTGAGAAACA
>NW_027725990.1:0-315 GCF_054177405.1 Leptonychotes weddellii | reverse complement strand
ATGACCTGAGCCGAAGGCAGTCACTTAACCAACTGAGCCACCCAGGCGCCCTCTCTTTTGCCTTTTGAACTAGTTTCTTAAATTTCCCTCTTTAAGGCCTTCAAGAGTGGGCTCTACATCTCTTTGCACCTCATGTAAGTTGTTCACTTCAGATGACTGGCTGGCAACATTGCTCCTCTTAGCATAGGCAACAGTGAATATGCTCCAGGATTTGAAAAGGTGCTCCTGACATGCGGTCTTCCTCAAGCCTGTAGCTTTTGTGGCTCAGGTAGCAAACTAATTCAGTGCCTCAGAAAATTAACTTGATTCTTTTTG
>NW_027725989.1:0-315 GCF_054177405.1 Leptonychotes weddellii | reverse complement strand
GACACTTTTCATACCTACCATTACATTTGTTAGAATACATCTTTTTCAGCTTTGCAGATGTATTTCACATGGTTTCACCATGCCATGTCAAAATGTTTCTGAAAAATAAAAGTGGAGATTCACCCTAGCTTTTGTCAGTATTGCAAGACTGGACAAATTAAAGTGGCCAAGGATATAGTGAATGGAGTTTGAGAGAGATGAAAAACTTTATCAGTAAGAAGAGAATACTGTTTGTCTGATTTGATCTATACAACATTGAGAAGAATGATCCTCACAACACTGAGAAGAATATGAAAAATCGGGGCGCCTGGTGGC
>NW_027725988.1:0-315 GCF_054177405.1 Leptonychotes weddellii | reverse complement strand
GCATGTCGGGGCGGGAGCAGCTGAATTGGAGCCTGATTGAAGAAGTCAATGTGGGGGGCACAGACAACATCCTCCAGGTTTGCAGGAGGAGAGGGGTGCCAAGATTTGTTTACACTAGCACTTTCAATGTCATCTTTGGAGGTCAAGTTATCAGAAATGGAGATGAATCTCTGCCTTACCTACCTCTTCACCTCCATCCCGATCACTACTCTCGGACCAAATCTATTGCAGAGAAGAAGGTGCTGGAGGCCAATGGTACCAGCCTGGTAAGAAGTGATGGTGTCTTAAGAAGCTGTGCTCTGCGGCCGGCTGGTA
>NW_027725987.1:0-315 GCF_054177405.1 Leptonychotes weddellii | reverse complement strand
TTGACCTTGTCACCTGAGGATTTATGGTTAAGTGCTGTGACTTAAAAAGGAGCTTCCAGAATGCCCTCCTTGATGGAAACATCTCATCCTGATGTTTCCCAGGTTATTTTGAAAAATTATTGTTCCTTTTAGATTTCATTCTCCCCCAAGAGTGTTAGGTTTTTGTTTTTTTCTTTATAAAGGTTTTTTTTTTTTTTAAGATTTTATTTATTTATTTGAGACAGAGAGAATGAGATACAGAGAGCATGAGAGGGAGGAGGGTCAGAGGGAGAAGCAGACTCCCTGCCGAGCAGGGAGCCCGATGCGGGACTCGAT
>NW_027725986.1:0-315 GCF_054177405.1 Leptonychotes weddellii | reverse complement strand
GCTGAGCAGGGAACCCGATGTGGGACTCGATCCCAGGACCCCGGGATCATGTCCTGAGCCGAAGGTAGACGCTCAACCGACTGAGCCACCCAGGTGCCCCAGTCCTCTTTTTTTTTATTTAATTTATTTAACTGTCCTGGATAGGTGCATGAAACAGGTACTCCGCAAAAATCAGGTCTGCAAACGAGACTGGCCCTTCCCCGGCTGGGAGAGGTCAGGATTCTGCATGCTCCTTGGCGACACCTCAGCCCCCTTCTTAGAAATGCCAGGTGCTTGTTGCTGCACCTGCCCGGGTCCCTGAGGATCCAGCTCACG
>NW_027725985.1:0-315 GCF_054177405.1 Leptonychotes weddellii | reverse complement strand
GCCTATATCTTTACTAAATTATGCAGTATACAGACTTATGCTGTACAACAAATACAAGATATCAAAAAACCCTGATAGTTACAGTTAATAGGGTATTTCAAAGATAGAAAATTTAGAGAAGGGGGTGCCTGGGTGGCTCAGTCGTTAAGCATCTGCCTTCGGCTCAGGTCATGATCCCAGGGTCCTGGGATCGAGCCCCGCATCGGGCTCCCTGCTCAGCGGGAAGTCTGCTTCTCCCTCTCCCTCTGCCCCTCTCCCCTGCTCATGCTCTCTATCACACGCTCTCTAATAAATAAATAAAACCTTTAAAAAAAA
>NW_027725984.1:0-5144 GCF_054177405.1 Leptonychotes weddellii | reverse complement strand
GGGACTCGATCCAGGGACTCCAGGATCATGACCTGAGCCGAAGGCAGTCGCTTAACCAACTGAGCCACCCAGGCGCCCTCACATTATTTTCAATGTGTTTATCTATTGCTCAATCTAATTTATGTGCTCAATCGAATCAGTCCTCCAATCACCAGCTGTCTTCCATTCATTACCTCCCTGCTCCCCTCAACCTCCCCATGGCTCTGCCCACTGGCCCCTACTTCTGGGTGGTCCCTCAAATGCCCTTCACTGCTCTGCATCCTTAGTCTCTGGGCTCCTACAACCACATGATATAACCCCCAACCCTGCCCTGGGGGTTATATAAACTCTTATCTTAGTGATACAGTATCCACCGGCTCCCGAGGCCCCAAACCAGGATGTCATTCTTCATTCCTTCTTATCTATCTTCTGTCAAAACCCAGTGTTACTTCCTAATAGGACAGGAGTTTACCCTCTTACATCTTTTTTTTTTTTTTAAAGATTTTATTTATTTATTTGAGAGAGAGAGAATGAGAGACAGAGAGCAGGAGAGGGGGAGGGTCAGAGGGAGAAGCAGACTCCCTGCTGAGCGGGGAGCCCGATGCGGGACTCGATCCCGGGACTCCAGGATCATGACCTGAGCCGAAGGCAGTCGCTTAACTGACTGAGCCACCCAGGCGCCCTACCCTCTTACATCTTTTGCCACCAGCACTGCCGTCATGGAGGCCTTCATCCCCCTCCCCTGGATCCTGCACACCCTTCTAACCTGGCCATCTCCTTTCAGCTTGGCCTCCGTGCTCCACATCTGTTTCCCATTGATGATCGCAGTGCTTCCCAGCCATGCAGGGTGTACATGGTATTGAAGTATGCACAGAGGACGAGCCCATGTTTAGTTTTATTTCAGTGTTCCTGCTTCTATCAGAGAGTAAGTCTGTTTTGTGCTGGTATGTCTTCAAACCTCTTGCTGATCTCTTTGTTAAAGAGGGTAGGCTTCAGGCTCAAGGCCTTTGGCAGGCCAGCTAGAATTCAACTACTTCCAAAACGGTTCATGTGAGCTATTGAGGACATTAAAATTATTTCTATAAAATACATGTACGTTTAAACAGTAATGATCCAAAAAGATCACCCACCACTTCACTTTAAGTTAAAAGAACAACCCTGGGGCGCCTGGGTGGCTCATTTGGTTAAGCGACTGCCTTCGGCTCAGGTCATGATCCTGGAGTCCCGGGATCGAGTCCCGCATCGGGCTCCCTGCTCGGCAGGGAGTCTGCTTCTCCTTCTGACCCTCCTCCCTCTCATGCTCTCGGTCTCTCATTCTCTCTCTCTCAAATAAATAAATAAAATCTTTAAAAAAAAAAAATAATAAAATAAAATAAAATAAAAGAACATCCCCTGAGGGGCATCTGGCTGGCTCAGTTGGTGGAGCATATGACTCTTGATCTCGGCGTTGTGAGTTCGAGCCTCACATTGGGTGTAGACATTACTTAAAAATGAAATCTTTAAAAAAAAGAAAGAAAAAGAATATCCTCTGAGCTGCCCCTCCTTTTCTCCAGTCCATCCTGCCTCCTTTCCCATCCCAGTTCATAGGGAAATAACCATTGTCCTGAATTTTAAATATCTCCTTCCCTTTTCTTTATGGTGTTACTACTTACTTACATTTGCTTCTCAAACCAGCCTCTTGACTGTCTTTTTGCACTGTTGAATTTGATGTAAATGGAATCCTACTATATGTGTTCCATGTATTCTTCTGCAGCTTGCTTTTTTTTTTTTTCACACAACATTAAATTTCCTGAAATTTACTGGGAGAGTGTAGTTATAATTCTTTTTTTTTACCCCCTCCTAGAATTCCACTTTTGAATATGTCACAGTTTATTTATCTATTCTGTGTTGGTAGAAATTTGGATTATTTTCACAAATAACTATTTTATTTTTGTGGTATTTATTTTTAGGGTTGCCAATTTGGGGTAAACCATCGTGGTTTTCTATTTACAGCAGTCATATATATGTTCCTTTTTAAAATAAATTTAAGTAAATTGAGTCAATTTAGAGAAAAATACTAAGTCAGTAATAGATCAGTTGGTCTTTAGAAGAGAGGTAAAGGCAAAATTCATGAATATGATGCAGAAAGGACTGGAGTCTGGTCTGTATAAAATAAGAATCACTGACTGCTGCTGACCAGAGCCCGTGGTCCTTCCTCAAAACCGATACCCAAGGCACTGTCATGGACCTTTCATCCCCTCCCAGCCCCTCTCCTCCTCCCTCCAGTTCCCATTCAAGTCCTTTTCACCTGTGGTACTTCCTTTCAGTTGCACCCAGTGGGGTTTTTGTCTCCAGCTAGGACTCAGGCTTCACCCTTCACCCCTGGATCTGACTGCACATGGGCACACACACCCCACCTGGCTAATGTTACGTGTCTTGTTGAGACTTAAAATAGTTGTGACTTCCTTTAAGGATCTTTTCTTAACATGCACTCCAGTCAGGGATACATGCCCCCCAGGAGTCCCTAAAACTGTATCCCCATATACACGGTTTTCTTACAGCCTGCGTGCACTCCCTTTCCCCAGCAGGCAGTGAGCTCCTTCAGGGCAGGAGCCACCTCTCCTTCCAGCCTCCAGCCCAGAGCTTGGCACGTGGTGGGGCTTAGACAATACATGTAGGGTAAACAAACGCACACACAGTTTTTGTTTGAAGTGTTTATCCTTTGTAAAGTGCAAACAAATCTAAGGCTGGTAAAGCAACATTTCAATGACATTAACTTGATCAGTTATAAGGGAACAATAGTTACTGTGGTAAGAACTCTTAGAGAGGGGCGCCTGGGTGGCTCAGTCAGGGTGTCCTACTCTTGGTTTCAGCTCAGGTCATGATCTCAGGGTCCTGGGATCGAGCCCCACATCGGGCTCCACGCTCAGCACAGAGTCTGCTTGAGTTTCTCTCCCCCGGCCCCTCTCCTAGCTATGCTCACATGCATGTGTGCTCGCTCTCAATCTTGCTTTTTCAAATAAATAAATAAATCTTAAAAAAAAGTTACAGATTATTTTGAGACTAGGAAGGGGGAAATGGGAGTAGATTGGTGAATCTTTGAGCAGTAGAAAAGATTGACTCTCCTTATTCTGTGGGAAATCTGCCTGAAAAATATGATGGAAATGTTTTTACATTTGCTAGAGGAAGTTGAAGTGAATTGAAAACACTATTGATTTTTAAGTGAGGAATAACTTTCAGACTTCTAAAAGCAATTATGGTCCTTGGATCCAATTATTAATATACCATTGTAAATAGCTTCTTCCCCCAGAACATTCTTTCCATTTCTTTGAAATTTTAGCATATGTTTCCATTTCTATAGCTAACGCACACAGAACATTATTTCTTACTTGAATTGATACTTCCTGTGAAGTCTCTGTAGACTGTTTTAAATTTGCTTGGCTCATTCCCAGCCAGTTATATAAGAACTACGGGGTTAAAAAATCTTATTTCTAGGGGCGCCTGGGGGGCTCAGTCGTTAAGCATCTGCCTTCGGCTCAGGTCATGATCCCAGGGTCCTGGGATCGAGCCCTGCATCGGGCTCCCTGCTCAGCGGGAAGCCTGCTTCTCCCTCTCCCACTTCCCCTGCTTGTGTTCCCTCTCTTGCTGTGTCTCTCTCTGTCAAATAAATAAATAAAATCTTTAAAAAAAAAAAATCTTATTTCTAGGGCCTGTCCTTGGAGACTGGGACTGGAAGCAGGTCAGAAGAGGAGCCCAAACATGAGCATTTTACTTTGAGGGTTCTGGTAGGCTGCTGGGTTTAGGGACAATTGCGGCATTTTTCTAATTTAAAGCACATACCCTTCTAGCGTATTTTTTTGTCCACGTTAGAAGTCAAGTGAAGGCAATTGAATTAAGAAAGACTACCTGTAACATAAGCAAAGCAAATTCCCTAACTGCTGTGAGATGCAAAGAAAATAATTTTAGGCATGCTGTATAATGTCTGATACCTTCACATTCTTTTAACTTGCATTTTAGTCCAGAGGAAGAAATAATATTTTGCCATCCCAAAAGGACCAGTATAGTTATGGTTGTATATACTGTAAGCTTCAGATAATTGTGTAACATTCCATTATTGTACCATATTCTGAGCAAATTACCAGCCTCTGATCAATAGAACTTTAAGTGTTTGTAAATGGAAACCAAGAAATGAAACTTCCAGTCAATGTTCAGCCAGAACTAATTATTTTAAAGCTTCTGAAAAATACCACAATTACTAGAATGTCAATGTTCTATTATTGGACCTGGCATACTTATTTTAATACATGAAATGAATTATGTTCCATTATTCTTCTGTTCTTTTGCTTGCAACCAAAGAGATAAAATAGTTCATGTCTGATCACACTATTAACCAAAGACATAGTGGGAGAATCATGTTTCATATATAATTTTATCTGATTTATTTCACTCAGTTGATTACTTCCTATGCTTTTTCCCCTAAGTTTACAATCTTCCTGTCAGTTGTAATTTCTGTATAATATTCCATCCTTCTGATATCCCATAAAATGTTCATTTTATTTCATAATTCCAATAGGATTTGTTGCTTCTCCTTTTCTCTCTCTCTCTCTCTCTCTCACACACACACACACACACACAGCTTGCTCCAAGGAATTCTGAACATGAAAATATGTTTACTCATCCTGATAAAGGAAGTTGAAGAATAAAGAAATTGATCAGTGTTGATTATCACTGTGGTGTGTGGTTCCACTTTTTCTAGAAATGCTGTCTTTAAAAATCTGAAATATAGGGCGCCTAGGTGGCTCAGTCGTTAAGCATGTGCCTTCGGCTCAGGTCATGATCCCAGGGTCCTGGGATCCAGCCCCGCGTCCGGCTCCTGGCTCGGCGGGGAGCCTGCTTCTCCCTCTCCCACTCCCCCTGCTTGTGTTCCTGCTCTGTCTCTGTCAAATAAATAAATAAAATCTTTAAAAAAAAAATCTGAAATATATAAGTAATTATCTATCTCAAAAATTTAAACAAGAGAAATCACATCCGGGCGCCTGGGTGGCTCAGTCGGTTAAGCGGCTGCCTTCGGCTCAGGTCATGATCCTGGAGTCCCAGGATCGAGTCCCGCATCGGGCTCCCTGCTTGGCGGGGAGTCTGCTTCTCCCTCTGACCCTCCCCCCTCTCATGTGCTCTCTCTCTCTTTC
>NW_027725983.1:0-315 GCF_054177405.1 Leptonychotes weddellii | reverse complement strand
CGCAGTTCTTCCCCTTCACCTTCTTCGGCTCCATCGACTGCTACCTCCTGGCCCTCATGGCCTATGACCGCTACGTGGCCGTGTGCCGGCCCCTGCTCTATGTCACCATCATGACTGAGAAGGCCCGCTGGGGCTTGGTGGCCGGGGCTTACGGCGCTGGTCTGTCCAGCGCCTTTGTTCGCACGGTCACAGCCTTCACCCTCTCCTTCTGTGGGGACAATGAGATCGACTTTATTTTCTGTGACCTCCCCCCTCTGTTGAAGCTGACCTGTGGGGACAGCTACACCCAGGAGGTGGTCATCATTGTGTTTGCCA
>NW_027725982.1:0-315 GCF_054177405.1 Leptonychotes weddellii | reverse complement strand
TACCACCTCCCGACCCCCCACCCCCTCCCTTGTAACAACCATTTTTAAGAAATGTGCTTGCCTTAGGGGGTCTGGACAAAAGAAGGAGAAAAAACTTTCTTTTTTCCTATTCATTGTAAATCATGCAAGTGAGAAAAGCTAATCATTCCCTCAACAGGGAAACTACGGAGAGCTGTCTTGGTTTTTTTTTTTTTTTTTTAAGATTTTATTTATTTATTCGACAGAGAGATAGAGAGAGTGAGCACAAGTAGGCAGAGTGGCAGGCAGTGGGAGAGGGAGAAGCAGGCTCTCTGCTGAGCAGGGAGCTGGATGTGG
>NW_027725981.1:0-315 GCF_054177405.1 Leptonychotes weddellii | reverse complement strand
ATGACACTACAAAGGGCTGATATCCAAGATCTATAAAGAACTTCTCAAACTCAACACCCAAAAAACAAATAATCAAGTCAAAAAATGAGCAGAAGACATGAACAGACATTTCTCAAAAGAAGACATACAAATGGCTAAGAGACACGTGAAAAAATGCTCATCATCATTAGCCATCAGGGAAATTCAAATCAAAACCACACTGAGGGCGCCTGGGTGGCTCAGTTGGTTGGGCGACTGCCTTCGGCTCAGGTCATGATCCTGGAGTCCCTGGATCGAGTCCCGCATCGGGCTCCCTGCTCGGCAGGGAGTCTGCTT
>NW_027725980.1:0-315 GCF_054177405.1 Leptonychotes weddellii | reverse complement strand
GCTTAACGACTGAGCCACCCAGGCGCCCCAGGATTCAAATTCAGATCAGTATGAATCCAAAGTCCCAGACCTGCCCCTCCGCTAATGAGGTAAGAAGAAAAGCTCTCCTCTTTCCCACCCCACTTCCTAGAATAGCAAGGGAGTCCAAGCCCCCAAGTTGACCCGCTAGTCACCTGCCTCATCTGTGGGGACGGGGCCATTGAAAAAAGTGGCCTCTCCTCTTGTCCCGCTGAGACCCTCAGCCGGGGTCCAGGCTGCTGAGGGGTGGAGCTGGCCCAGGGCCCAGCCACAGTAATGGGAGAAGGTCAGTGTCTC
>NW_027725979.1:0-315 GCF_054177405.1 Leptonychotes weddellii | reverse complement strand
GCATGGAGCACTGGGTGTTATGCACAAACAATGAATCATGGAACACTTCATCTAAAACTAATGATGTAATGTATGGGGATTAACATAAGAATAAAAAAAAAAAAGAATAAAAAAAAAGAGGGATAGGTAATGCCACTCCATAGCCAAGGCTCACTCTGGAAACCTCAGACATTATTATTCTGTCCTTCCTTTTCTAACTCTCTCTCTCTAGCCTCTCTTGCAAGAGGATGGCATGACAAACTGTCCTTATCCAACTCCCAGCCCCGAGCTCCTTCCCTCTGACCTTTCCTGCAGATGGATGCTTTGACCTCCAGG
>NW_027725978.1:0-315 GCF_054177405.1 Leptonychotes weddellii | reverse complement strand
TACCACCTCCCGACCCCCCACCCCCTCCCTTGTAACAACCATTTTTAAGAAATGTGCTTGCCTTAGGGGGTCTGGACAAAAGAAGGAGAAAAAACTTTCTTTTTTCCTATTCATTTTAAATCATGCAAGTGAGAAAAGCTAATCATTCCCTCAACAGGGAAACTACGGAGAGCTGTCTTGGTTTTTTTTTTTTTTTTTTAAGATTTTATTTATTTATTCGACAGAGAGATAGAGAGAGTGAGCACAAGTAGGCAGAGTGGCAGGCAGTGGGAGAGGGAGAAGCAGGCTCTCTGCTGAGCAGGGAGCTGGATGTGG
>NW_027725977.1:0-315 GCF_054177405.1 Leptonychotes weddellii | reverse complement strand
TGTGTACCGAAAGGAAAGCATAGGTTCTTTTCTCTAAAATGTAGAAATGCTGATACATTCCAATGGGGATAAATATTATTTTTTTTAGAAGGCAGATTCAAGATTTCAAATTAAACTTTTTTTTTTTTTTTTTTTTAGCTAAAGAAATACCACAGTTTATTGAAGACTACAAATATTTGTTACAAGTTGAAACTACATGGCTTCCAGAAATCAAAAGCAACAGCAGGTGTGTGCATTGATGCTTCAGAGGGGCTGCACCGCTGGAACTCGAAATGGGTAAGACAGGGTCAGACACATGGGGGAGAGGGAAATGGG
>NW_027725976.1:0-315 GCF_054177405.1 Leptonychotes weddellii | reverse complement strand
ATTCTGTTTCTGTTCTTACAATTGTTGTACTCCAACTGTTTCTTTCTAATCTACTGTCTAAACACAGATATATATAACACCACAAGAGTTGGATGCATGAGTTGAGCCCTAAATGCGAACAATTCTGAACCCACGGGAATTTGCTCTTGAAACAAATGAGCATGGCTATGCCCCGAGTGTCAGGGTCTGACTGTATAATCGAGAGTTGTCCAATTAATTTCTATACTGAATATAAGATTTATTAAAAGATACATAGACCTTTTTTTAAATGTGGTAAAAACACATTAAAAAATTTATCATCTTGGGCGCCTGGGT
>NW_027725975.1:0-315 GCF_054177405.1 Leptonychotes weddellii | reverse complement strand
CAATAACTTGAATCCACATGAAGAAATAAAGAGTATTGGTAAAAGTAATTACATAGTTATATATAAAAGATATTATAAGGCATTTTTGTTTGTAGTTTTTGCCTTTTCCTTTCTTATTTATAAAACAGGTGCATAGAGCAATAATTTATTTTTATTTTTTTATTAACATATAATGTTAATTATATGTTATATATATATAAAATCAGGGGTACAGGTCTGTGATTCATCAGTCTTACACAATTCACAGCAAAGAGCAATAATTTTTTTTATTATTATGTTATGTTAATCACCATACATTACATCATTAGTTTTTGA
>NW_027725974.1:0-315 GCF_054177405.1 Leptonychotes weddellii | reverse complement strand
ATGGTGGGTGCTCCCATCAGGGTACGGTGCGTTCTCCAGTCCGGGTACGGTGCGTGCTCCAGTCCGGGTACGGTGGGTGCTCCCGTCCGGGTACGGTGCGTGCTCCAGTCCGGGAGCGGTGGGTGCTCCCGTCCCGGTACGGTGCGTGCTCCCGTCCGGGTACGGTGGGTGGTCCCGTCCGGGTACGGTGGGTGCTCCCGTCCGGGTACGGTGGGTGCTCCTGTCCGGGTACGGTGGGTGCTCCCGTCCGGGTACGGTGCGTGCTCCAGTCCAGGTACGGTGCATCCCAGCAGGAGAGTGGGATCCCAGAGGGCA
>NW_027725973.1:0-5144 GCF_054177405.1 Leptonychotes weddellii | reverse complement strand
CCAGAGAAGCCAGTGAGACATGCTGTTATATTTCTTGAACAATCAAATACAAAAAGATGCACACTAGGTAATTGCAATGATTTTATTCTATATTTATTTAGCTTTAGTTTATTTCAGACAGTGTTTTTAATATTAAGCATGCAGATGTATGTGTGTTCCATGCTCCTTATCCTATGAGTTGCATTCATTATAAATTAAAAGAAGTAGAGTTTGCTTCATGGTGACCTAGGAAAAAAAATAACAGCCAGAATTTAGTAACTTATTAATTGTGAAAATATTGACATCTATTATCTCATTCAGTCTTTATATTAATCTACTAGCAAGTAGATACTATTGTTGCCCTTGATTCACAGATGGGGAAACGGGCTCGGAAAATGCGTCTGGCATGTGGTTATAGCTGATAGAAGGCAAACTCAGTTCGTGATCCCAGGAGTAGGCTCTGAATTCAGATGTACATGACATTATAGTGTTTACACCCAAAGCATGTCATTACCTTTCAAACCCAAAAGATAGAATAATCACAGTTGTAAGTGTAGGGAGTAGCCATTTAAATAAACAAATCTATCTTTTCTGGCAAATGATCTCAGTATCACAGGGAGATACTGGTCAATGGAGGGGAATGAACCTAAATTCTAGGAGTTTCAGCTACTGGGACTCTCTGTTCTCTCTGCAGACACTGGAGTGGACACATTGCCCTGTGGATTTTTTCTACTATGTGGGCTCTCAGAGGGTTAAAGTGTGGACTGCACCCCCGCAATACCCGGTTTTCCATCCTCCCATCTGACACTAGAATGGCAGTCACCTTCTTCCTGGAGTCCTTTCACTGCTCAGGCCCCAAGTTCCTTGTGGTGACGGCCAAAGTCTTCGGGGCCCACGTTGGTGGGCATGAAGGTGTTTTTCACCATGCGCTCAGCTCTGGCCAGCAAGCCTTCCAGAGGATTGGTCCCACAGGGGGCATTGTTGCAGGGGCTCTTCTGGGCAGTGATGCTGATTTGCAGGATGGAGGAAAAGGGGCCCGTCAGTGAGAGGCTGTCAGAGAGAGAGAGAGATCCTATCTGCCCCATGGGATATTCATGGGAAAATGAGAGGTGCCTGTTAACGGTACATCTTTCCCCTAATCACAGTGATCGCTATAGAACTACATAGGCTTCTGGGGAAAATGCCATGATCACTTCCACAGACATTCCCAGGGGTGTCCGAAAGCCCAAAGTGGCTTTAGGTAGTGGCCATGGAACACAGAGCTGTAACAGCCTATCTTTCCTGTATAAATAAACTAAAAATCAAGCGAGGCTTAGAAGACAGAATTATAGCCCCACATTGACCCAACTCAAGGATTGTCTAGAAGCTACATTCCACTCAAAGGCACCCAGTATCCCTTCTTAGAAATAGAAAAATTCCTCAGACTTACCTTGAAGAGGAAGAGACTTTCCAGCACTGAGTCCCAGAGGTGCTTACCTGCTCCGTGCTGCTCCTGTCCGGCTACTTGAGGCTGGTCACAGGACTACTCACTACGCCCTGGATCCAGCTACCATGGGGCTAAGGCTACTTCTAAGCACAGGTCCCTGAGACTGTGAAGCCTGTGGTGTGGGCCACAGCAATAACCACCACCGCTCAGGTCTTCTTACAAATATACTTTTATTCCCCAATGACAAACACATTCACAAGCAGGACTGAGAATCTGGGCTACGATTCCTCAGGGGAGTCACAGGGCTGCCCCCCCATCTCTTCCTCGGGGCTTCTCATCTGGCCTAAACATCTTGCTCTCCTCCCATCTGAGGTTCCAGACATCCACTGCCACAAAGAAAACCACTGATACCAGCAACCGGAGAGGACCACATGTACCACAATATAGGAAGGAAGGGAGAAAGGAAATTAAAAAGTCGAGGGAGGGGATTGGTAGGCATCCCGGGTCATGCCAATGTGAGGGCTGTGGTCTCTCTCCAAGCTGCTGGCCATGACCCTTTTCTTGCCAGGGGCTCCGACCCCAATTGCAGTCTGAGGGAACGTGTGAAACTTGTTGAGGTCCTGTGTGTATGTGCCCAGCACACAGGTACTCAGATTACTGCACCGCTTAGCTCGGAAGCTGTCCAGGCTGCAGGGAAAAGACATGCCAGGTGGTACCACGTCCTGGGTCTGCCCCTGTGGCTATCACACAGAAGGTGAGACCAGGGAGGGGGCACTTCGAGCAGAGGCGGGAGGGGCAGGCAGCAGGGCAGCTCACACATCCTCCATCAGGAGAACCTAGAGGTTGCTGAGCCAGGGCAAGGTGGGGAAGGGCTGCATGGGGAAGGGGTAGCCTTTTCTAGCATTCCTCATGCTGCATTATGTCAGTCCTCATGCTCTGCACTGAGATTCTCGGGGTAGCTGCATGTGCATCACATGCCTCTGACCCACAGGGCCATAGCCAGGCCCAGGGCTGGTGTGTGCTCCAAGCTCAGGGGACACGGGGAAGTGAGGCTGGGGAAGGGTGTCTGGCCCCAGGACAACATGCGAGTCTCCACAGATCCTACACAATAAAGACCCCAGACCTACCTCAGACACTGCTCTACCCAAGCCCACCCTCTGCAAAGCCTTTGGCTTCACCTTGCAAATGTGTGAACGCATGCCACATGCAGGTGCACAAGAAGCCTAATTTTTAAAGTCTCCTGAGATACATGTGGTCTGTCTGCCAGCTTCACATGTAACCTGTCCTAACTCCTCCAATACTGGGAAGTCCCCTCAGTACTACCAGCCCAATTTCCAGAGTGGGGGATGTCATACCTTTCCCAACTGCTTTCAGAAAGGGATCTTTTTCCATGTGCTCTAACCATAGACTCTGTGTGACCTCTGTTGTCAGTGGAGCCTGAGAATAGCTGGGCCCCAGGCCCAGGTGAACAATGGCAGTGTGCTGGCCTCCTGTCCAGCTGTGTTCTCTCTTACCTCCTGGGATATGCCTTCCTGGGCATGACAGGAGGGAGGGGCTGCCCTGAGCTGAGCCGGGTGGGGAGCCTCACCTGGAGCCCTCAGTCTCCTGCTCCTGCTGCAGCTCACGGGCCTTTATTTGCACATAGTCCTTCAGCACTGCAGTCAGTAGGAGGCATATTTCATCCTCAGTGAGTGTAGCAGGTTCCAGTGGGTTCTCCAAGGCAGACCTACAGAGGGGAAGCAAGCACAATAGAGGCTCTGAGCCTCTGTCTACCACTTCCCCTGGATCAGTAGCCAGGCTTCCTGTTCTCTGTGTTTTCCCTAAGGATATGGCCACCCCAAATCCTAGTGAACAGGGCATGAGTCCAATGTCCTTCCAAAAAACACTGATTCACCCATAGTCAGGCAGTAGGGTGACCTTGACGTGGACTGTTGGAACTAGAATATATAGGTTGGTGAAAGTGATGGTTAGATTTTTCAGGAATATTATAAGCTTAGTGTTAAATTTAGCTATTATTAAGGATTAACTGATAAAACAATTAGTTTGAATCTGAAAATATTTGTGTAAGGGTGAGAAATTAGATTGAGAGGTCTCATATTAGATCTAATAAGAATAAATTCAGTGGAAAATTAAATTAGTATGCAATTCATTTCTCAAATTGTGCTTTAATTAGATAAATAGGTTTGCTATAGATACAAATGTTTGGTAAATAGCAATGACTGTTCCATAAGGCTCAATAAACTATATGAAATTTACAATAAAGAGTAGTATATACTATGTTTTTAAGTTGTATATAATATCTTTATAGTATAAAATGTGTATAATAAACCCTTATGCAGGTTACATGCATACCTTCCCCCCCTGAGAGCTGGTTGTTAACCTTTTAGCCCACCAGAGAATGGAACGGTTTGATGCTAGGAGAAGTGGGAAGGGAGTACACTCCTGGCAGGGCTATCTTACCTGAATGGTGCTGCCTGGAGGACGCCTGCTTGGTACAGGACCAGGATGCCAATAGCCAGGAACGGGGAGAACTTCCAGAAGCCCATGGTACCTCTCTGCAAGGGAAGAATGATGTCCCCACAGCAGTTCATAGTTCCATGAGCCCATTGATAAGAGTGAATCCTGATGTTCTTGTACATACTGATAAATATTTTATTATTTTTATAAAATAGGTTTGGAACTCCTGTGATTTCTGTGAGTTTTTGTATATTTCACCAATAATGAATTGATTGGAATCTTTGATTAAAAATTTTTTTTTTCCTGAGCCCAAGGACCTGGGTTCTGGTCCTGTCCCTGCCTGGAACTCCCTCGCGTCATGGTTTCCAGTGACCATTTACCTTCCCATTGTTTTTTTTTTTTTTGTCAGTGAAGTGACTACTGGAGGGTCTGGTGAGAATACAGCATGCGTTTGTTTAGCAAAGCTAAAGAGGTGTTCCTAGTGCCAAAGTGGGGAGGAGAGAATGAATAAACATCTGTACTCCCCACCCCAGACCCAATCTCCAGCTGGCCAGGTCTTCAGTAAGGACAGTCTCTGAATGCTGTCACAATAGCTTTTCCTATAATGCAACACAGAGCTGTCTTCCCTGTGTGGGGCTTTTGCTCATACCTGGTGGGGCGTGGGGAGGTAGCTAAAAGGGAATATCTCTACCGATGGAATCTTAGAGAAACTAAAGAAACAAATTCTATTGCTCACCTGCTCTGCACTCTGGCAAAGAATTCCCTGCAAGAACCAAGCTTAAGCAGAGTCTTAAATTGGGGCTAGGACTTAAAGCAGGGGGGAAAAGCTCCCAGAACTCACTAATGGGGCTTGCTGTTCAAGGCTGCCTGCCTCTAGGGTTTTGAGCCTATTTGACCCCCACTGAGGCTGGCCAAAGTTCCGAAATGATTTCCCAGGGACCACTAGGCACAAACAGGATCCGTGAGCACCCTTGCGTCCCACTGTGTGCACGGTGTCTGTGGAGCTCCAGGGTCCTGAGCACAAGTGCAGCAAGAACAGCAAGACTGAAGCCTGTCTCAGAGCGGAGTGAAGCAGGGAGTCCCGGAACCAAGACTGTCCAGTGTTACCTGAGGCAGGAGCCTGCGATGAATCGTAGAGTAACAGAGATTTTGTGATGAAGAGACCCAGACAGAAGTGCACAGAGACTCTAAGACACGCAGGGAGGGCAGCTACAAGAAAGACGAATGCAGAAGAGGGAGGGAAGAAGAAGGAGAGAGAAGCACACAGCTGAGCAGGAATCTC
>NW_027725972.1:0-315 GCF_054177405.1 Leptonychotes weddellii | reverse complement strand
TCGGCACTTGGGGCAGGAAGAGAGGGTGGTGGGCGCTCCAGGTGCTTTCCTCACTGAAGAGCAGGGGGTGGGAGTCGACTTCTGCTTGGGTGACCCTCTTGAACCTGCAGAGTTATACCTTTTAGCAAACGTGGAGTAAACACTATTGCTAAGAAATTGTTTCAGTGTTGCGTTCTTTCCTCTCCATCGTGGGTGGTGACGACCCCCTGCCAGCAGGGGGCCTTCCAGTCTGGAAGTCCTTCGGACTGTTCATTTCTCTTCAGTAGCTTTTTCTGTCTGTTTGGATCAGATACATTTTATTGACTTATCTTCATG
>NW_027725971.1:0-315 GCF_054177405.1 Leptonychotes weddellii | reverse complement strand
TTGTCCCCTTTATTATCATATAGTGTCCTTCTTTGTCTCTTGTTACAGTCTTTGTTTTAAAGTCTATTTTGTCCCATACAAGGGTTGCTACTCTGTCTTTCTTAGGACATCCTTGTGCATGATAGATACTTCTCCATCCCTCACTTTCAACCCGCAGGTGTCTTTAAATCTAAAATGAATCTCTGATAGGCAGCATATATATGTATCTTCTTCCTCTTCATTATTGTTTTTGTTGTTGTTGTTGTATCCATTCTGTCTTTCTGTGTCTTTTGATTGGAGTGCTTGTTCTATTTACATTCAAAGTAATTATTGATA
>NW_027725970.1:0-315 GCF_054177405.1 Leptonychotes weddellii | reverse complement strand
CCCTCCTTTCATATAGAAGAGCTTCTTAATTGAAATATACCTTTTAGAATGACTTTCTATGAGAAGAGAGGCAAAAATGCCTGAATGTCCAATCACCCTGACACCAAAATGAAAGCCAATTCTTTTTTTTTTTTATTCTTATGTTAATCCCCATACATTACATCATTAGTTTTAGATGAAGTGTTCCATGATTCATTGTGCATAACACCCAGTGCTCCATGCAGAATGTGCCCTCCTCAATACCCACCACCAGGCTAACCCATCCTCCCACCCCCCTCCCCTCCAGAACCCTGTTTGTTTTTCAGAGTCCATCGT
>NW_027725969.1:0-315 GCF_054177405.1 Leptonychotes weddellii | reverse complement strand
GGGAAGGAAGGAGGAGAGGTGTTTGCATTCTGGAAGTGGCATGGGGAGAAGGGCTGCTGGGGAACCAGCACCCCCTGTTTCTTGCCTCAAGAGGGGGTTACATCTGTGTTCACTTCACAATTATTCCTTAAATTGTACATACATGTTTTATGTAGTCTCCTGGATATGATCTATCCTACAATTAAAAAAATATAAATGTGTCTGAAATCCACAGGAAGCCACTTAAAATTAGAATAGTAGCCTCAGAGATCCACTGCCTCAATTTTATAAGTAAGGAGACCGAAGCCCAGAGAAGTTACAGGCTTGTTCTAGGTC
>NW_027725968.1:0-316 GCF_054177405.1 Leptonychotes weddellii | reverse complement strand
AAATAAGGAAACAAACGGAGTGTTGTTGGAGTGGGGGATGGGGTGGGAGGGATGGGGTGACTGGGTGATAGACACTGGGGAGGGTACGTGCTCTGTTAAGCGCTGTGAATTGTGCAGGACTGTTGAATCTCAGATCTGTACCTCTGAGACAAATAATGCAAGATATGTTAAGAAAAAAAAAAGAAGAAGAAGAAGGTAGTGGGAGGGGAGGAATGAAGCGGGGGAAATCGGAGGGGTGGACGAACCATGAGAGAAGATGGACTCTGAAAAACAAACTGAGGGTTCTAGAGGGGAGGGGGGTGGGAGGATGGGTTGG
>NW_027725967.1:0-316 GCF_054177405.1 Leptonychotes weddellii | reverse complement strand
TTTTTTTTTTTAAAGATTTTTATTTATTTATTTGAGAGAGAGAGAATGAGAGACAGAGAGCATGAGAGGGAGGAGGGTCAGAGGGAGAAGCAGACTCCCTGCCGAGCAGGGAGCCCGATGCGGGACTCGATCCCGGGACTCCAGGATCATGACCTGAGCCGAAGGCAGTCGCTTAACCAACTGAGCCACCCAGGCGCCCCAGGGAAATAGGTCTTAAGGAGCTGTGACCTTACGCGAAGTCTCCCGGCTAACTCTCAATGGGACAAATCCCGGCAAACCTCCTGGCTTCTCTTTCACTGGGCCTGTCCACGCTAAG
>NW_027725966.1:0-316 GCF_054177405.1 Leptonychotes weddellii | reverse complement strand
TTTTTTTTTTTTTAAGATTTTATTTATTTATTTGAGACAGAGAGAATGAGAGACAGAGAGCATGAGAGGGAGGAGGGTCAGAGGGAGAAGCAGACTCCCTGCCGAGCAGGGAGCCCGATGCGGGACTCGATCCAGGGACTCCAGGATCATGACCTGAGCCGAAGGCAGTCGCTTAACCAACTGAGCCACCCAGGCGCCCAGGATGAAATATTTCTTAAGAAAACAATTGAAAAATGCTTTCCTCTACTTTTAATCATCTACTCCTGGTAGACACACTTTATTTGCCCAGGTTTGTGAATCCATCATCCATGCTATG
>NW_027725965.1:0-316 GCF_054177405.1 Leptonychotes weddellii | reverse complement strand
GGGAGGTCAAAGTGGCCAGTTCACTTTCCGAAACACTTAGAGTACCTGTTACCTAGTGAGCACCCTCCTTTAAAGGGAAGGTTTGGGGAACTGAAGTTTGTTTTCTGCCTCCTAGTATTTTTTTTTTTTTTTTTAAGATTTTATTTATTTATTTGAGAGAGAGAGAATGAGAGACAGAGAGCATGAGAGGGAGGAGGGTCAGAGGGAGAAGCAGACTCCCTGCCGAGCAGGGAGCCCGATGCGGGACTCGATCCCGGGACTCCAGGATCATGACCTGAGCCGAAGGCAGTCGCTTAACCAACTGAGCCACCCAGGC
>NW_027725964.1:0-316 GCF_054177405.1 Leptonychotes weddellii | reverse complement strand
TTTTTTTTTTTTTTAAAGATTTTATTTATTTATTTGAGAGAGAGAGAATGAGAGAGAGCACATGAGAGGGGGGAGGGCCAGAGGGAGAAGCAGACTCCCTGCCGAGCAGGGAGCCCGATGCGGGACTCGATCCCGGGACTCCAGGATCATGACCTGAGCCGAAGGCAGTCGCTTAACCAACTGAGCCACCCAGGCGCCCTCACACGGGTCTTTTAATCTTATGTGGTGACAAGGTCTATAAAGGGTTCTCACCCAAGTGGTCAGGGTGATGTAGACCCGGACCCCTGGCTCTTTCTGTCACTAGACACCCCACCTT
>NW_027725963.1:0-316 GCF_054177405.1 Leptonychotes weddellii | reverse complement strand
TAGTAAATGCGTAGGGAAACAGGGTAGGATGACTGTATTAAAAAAAAATCACAATTGTGCAAGACTGTTGAATCTCAGATCTGTACCTCTGAAACAAATAATGCAATATATGTTAAGAAAAAAAAAAGAAGAAGAAGAAGGTAGCGGGAGGGGAAGAATGAAGCGGGGGAAATCGGAGGGGTAGACGAACCATGAGAGATGATGGACTCTGAAAAACAAACAGGGTTCTAGAGGGGAGGGGGGTGGGAGGATGGGTTAGCCTGGTGGTGGGTATTGAGGAGGGCACATTCTGCATGGAGCACTGGGTGTTATGCAC
>NW_027725962.1:0-5144 GCF_054177405.1 Leptonychotes weddellii | reverse complement strand
AAGTGTGGAAAGAGCCAAGTTGTCCATCGACAGATGAATGGATAAAGAAGAAGTGGTATATATATACAATGGAATATTGTGCAGCCATCAAAAAGAATGAAATCTTGCCATTTGCAACGACGTGGTTGGAACTGGAGGGTATTATGCTGAGCAAAATAAGTCAATCAGAGAAAGACAGGTATCATATGACCTCACTGATATGAGGAATTCTTAATCTCAGGAAACAAACTGAAGGTGCTGGAGTGGTGGGGGGTGGGAGGGATGGGGTGGCTGGGTGATAGACTTTGGGGAGCGTATGTGATATGGTGAGTGCTGTGAATTGTGCAAGACTGTTGAATCATAGATCTCTACCTCTGAAACAAATAATACGTTATATGTTAAAAAAATAAGTAGAACAAGAAGAGGAAGATAGCAGGAGGGGAAGAATGAGGGAGGGAATCTGAGGGGGAGTTGAACAATGAAAGACGATGTACTCTGAAAAACACACTGAAGGTTCTAGACCGGAAGGGGTGGGAAGATGGGTTATCCTGGTGATGGTATTGAAGAGGGCATGCTCTGCATGGAGCACTGGGTGTCATACGCAAATAATGAATCATGGAACACTACATCAAAAACTAATGATGTAATATATGGTGAGTAATATAATTAAAAAACAGAAGAATAGAGAGCTGAGAAATGGACCCTCAACGCTGTGGTCAACTAATCTTCGACAAAGCAGGAAAGAATGTCCAGTGGAAAAAAGTCTCTTTATCAAATGGTTTTGGGAAAATTGGATAGCCACATACAAAAGAATGAAACTGTACCATTTCCTTACACCACACACCAAAATAGATTCAAAATTATGAAAGGCTTAAATCTGGGACAGGAATCCATCAAAATCCTGAGGAGAACACAAGCAGGAACCTCATTGACCTCAGCCGCAACAACTTCTTCCTAGAAACATCGCCAAAGGCAAGGGAAACAGGGGCAAAAATGAACTATTGTGACTTCATTAAAATAAAAAGTTTGGGGGGCAACTGGGTGGCTCAGTCTGCCTTTGGCTCAGGTCATGATCCCAGGGTCCTGGGATCGAGCTCTGCATCGGGCTCCCTGCTCTGAGGGAAGCCTGCTTCTCCCTCTCCCACTCCCACTGCTTGTGTTCCCTCTTTCGCTGCGTCTCTCTCTGTCAAAAAAATAAATAAAATCTTTAAAAAAAAAAGTTTGGTACAGCAAGCAGTTGTCATAACCAAAAAACAACTGACAGAATGGGAGAAGATACTTGCAATAAAAGCTTAATATCCAAAATCTATAAAGAACTTACCAAATTCAACACCCAAAGAACAAATAATCCGATCAATATATGGGCAGAAGACATTGAGACTTTTTTCCAAAGAATACATCCACATTGCCAACAATCTCATGAAAAATTGCTCAACAGTACTCGGCATCAGGGAAACCCGAATAAACCTCAATGAGATACCACCTCACACCGGTCAGAATGGCTAAAATTAACATGTCCGGAAATGACAGATGTTGGCAGGATTGCGGAGAAAGGGGTATCCTCCTACACTGTTGGTGGGAATGCAAGCCGGTGCAACCACTCTGGAAAACAGTATGGAGGCTCCTCAAAAAGTTGAAAATAGAGCTACCATATGACCCAGCAATTCCAGTACTGGGTATTTACCCCAAAGATACAAATGTAGGGATCCAAAGGGGTACGTGCACCCTGATATTTATAGCAGCAATGTCCACAATAGCCAAGCTATGGAAAGAGCCAAGATGTCCATCAACAGATGAATGGATAAAGATGTGGTATATATATATATATATATATACACACACACACACACAATGGAATATTATGCAGCTATCAAAAGGAATGAAATCTTGCCATTTGCGATTACATGGATGGAACTGGAGGGTATTATGCTGAGTGAAATGTCAATCAGAGAAAAACATGTATCATATGACCTCACTGATATGAGGAATTCTTAATCTCAGGAAACAAACTGAGGGTTACTGGAGTAGTGGGGCGTGAGATGGATGGGTTGGCTGTGTGATAGGCATTGGAGAGTGTATGTGCTATGGTGAGCGCTGTGAATTGTGTAAGACTGATAAATCACAGACCTGTACCTCTGAAACAAATAAAGCATTATATGTTAAGAAAAAAGAAGATATTAGGAAGGGAAAAATGAAACGGGTAGAAATTAGAGGGAAGACGAATCATGAGAGAATATGGACTCTGAAAAACAAACTGAGGGTTTTAGATGGGGGGGTTAGCCCGGTGATGGATTATTAAGGAGGGCATGTATTGAATGGAGTACTGGGTGTTATACACAACAATGAATCATGGACCGGTACATCAAGAACTAATGACATAATCTATGGTGACTTACATAAGAAAAAAGTAAAATTAAATTACAAAAAGAAAATAGAGCCATTGTAGATGTCATTTGTTTAATTATGCTAGAGTATGGTGGGCTCTCATCCAACATGGCTGGTGTCTTCATATGAAGAGAAGAGTCATAGGCTTGGCAGTGGGGACGCCACGTGAGGACAGAAGCAGAGATCAAAACGCTAAGCTTCAAGCCAAGGAAAAGCATAGAATCCTGGCAAGACACCAGAAGCTGGAAGAGGCAGGAAGGATTCCCCACTAGAGTTTTCCGAGCCAGCTTGGCCCCGCCTGATTCCTCACTTTTCTTCTCCAGAACTTGGAGAGAATACATTTCTGTTGTTCTAAACTACCCAGTCTGTGGTCTTTTGCTGCAAAAGCCCTAGAAAACCATAGCTGACCCTTGAATAATGTACAGGTTAGGACTGCCGGTGCCCTTCCCATGCAGTTGAAAATCCATGTATAACTTTTGATTGCTCCAAATCTTACTACTACTAGCCCATTCTTGACTGGGAGCTTTACTAAGAATATCAGCAGTCTTTTAACACATATTTTGCATGTTATATATTGCATTCGTACAATAAAATAAGCTGGAGAAAAGAAAACGTTAAGAAAATCATAAGGAAGAGAAGATACATTTATAGTACTGAACTCTCTATCGAAAAACTACCCTGTTATGGTGCAATATGTGTGTGTGTTCAATTGAAATACATGTTGTTCAAGTGTCAACTCTAATGTGAAGGGCCAAGGAATTCTGATTTTTTTGCTTATGAGTCATAATTTCAATGCCTGTTTCTTTTAGAAAATATGAAATTCTTAAAAGTCTGCAACTTCTCCATCCTTTTTGGTGTCTCTTGTTTCCTGATGCTTTATGTAAAAGGTTGGTCTGCCCTTTGGTTTAGAAGTGAATTTCTTTTCTCTCTGCCCCCCATAAGATTTTCAACAATGGACTGGTCACCAAGACACTCTCCATTTTCTACTTTTCTGTCTGGTTCTGGGATAAAGCTGGTTACCGCTTTGGAATCCCAGAAAAAGATCTGGCTGAACTTCTATTTGCCCCTAGAGGACAGCAGTGCCCTCAACACCGGGAAGCCTAGACACAGTAGGTCCAGGAAAGGAGACTGATAGTAGTAGAGTAGAGGTAAGGGTATGGCCAAGGTGACTTGGTGAGGATCGGAGTCTGCTTTCACCCCATACTCGACTGCCTACTACTGCTCTACAGTTTTGACAAATGCTTATTTGACATTTTCTCAGTGTTATGTCAAGTGCTATGAAGATCCAGCTGGAAGACAAGTCCCCTCATGGCCACTTCCAACTCATGGCCTTTCCATGTCAAAATCATGTGTTTCTTCTAGAAAGAACTTTTAAAATGTGGAAAGATTTCCAAATATTTCACTGGCCAGAATGAGCTCATATGCTTTGAAGCCAGTTGCTGGCAAAGGAAATGGGCCTGTCATCAAGGTTACCTCTCGTTCTTGGGGCTATGGTCAGTCTCCATGACTTACTGGGGGAGGGCTGGACACTCGAGTGAAATCAGAGCTTGGATAGCAAGGAAGAAAGTAAGAAAGTAAGAATGGATGTTGAGTAGACATCTAAAGATTCCTGCTGTAATTTTCAGCAGCTTACTGGCTGCTATCATTCCATGGGAGCTCAGCTGTCCCTCTGGCTGCATGCCTGCCCCATCTTCCTTCTGCTCTGGCTTCCAGTCTGCCAGTCCTAGGATTTGGCTGATACAGCCCCACTTGTCAGGTGAGGAAAGGCAAAAAACAGCCTGAGCTGCATAAATCCTAGACAAAGAGAGCTGCAAATGCTTCCCACATGTTCTGGGACCAGTGGGTGGTTAGGAATTTTTGAAGAAGAGGCACACCATCAGTGCATATTAATTTTTATTTATTCAGCATGCTTTAATCAATCACCTGCTATGTGTTAGGCCCTGGGGGCATGCTTCTGGACAGGAAGACAGAGTCTCAGTGCTGGACATTCCCTGGGCCACTCTCCAACTTCCGATCCCAGGAGGTGAAATGTCTGGGCTGTCATGGCGGGCCCCTCTCCCTCCGGCTTCCCCTTGGGTTTGGCCCTTTAGAGGCAACAGTAGGAAAAGAGAAGTGGGCAGAGTGAAGATGAGGTTTAAGTCTTCAAGTTCCATCCCTGTTGGACTACAGCAGGTCATCTACATCTTTCTTAATGACTCTCCAATGCCTATCACACAGCCAACCCATCCATCTCACGCCCCACTACTCCAGTAACCCTCAGTTTGTTTCCTGAGATTAAGAAACAGTCAACAAAACAAAGAGGCAACCCACAGAATGGGAGAAGATATTTCAAATGACACTACATATAAAGGGCTGGTATCCAAGATCTATAAAAAGCTTCTCAAACTGAATACCCAGAAACCAAAATCAAGTCAAAAAGTAGGCAGAAGATATGAAAAGACAGTTCTCTGAAAAAAACATACAAATGGCTAACAGACACATGAAAAATGTTCATCATCATTAGCCATTAGGGAAATCCAAATCAAAACCACACTGAGATACCACCTTACACCAGTTAGAATGGCCAAAATGTACAAGGAAAGAAACAACAGATGTTGGAGAGGTTGTGTAGAAAGGGGAACCCTCTTACACTGTTGGTGGGAATGCAATTGGTACAGCCACTTTGGAAAATAGTGTGGAGGTGCCTCAAAAATTTAAAAATAGAGCTACCATATGACCCAGCAATTGCACTACTGGGTTTTTACCCCAAAAACATAGATGTAGGGAAAAGATGGGCCATA
>NW_027725961.1:0-14293 GCF_054177405.1 Leptonychotes weddellii | reverse complement strand
GAGCTGGTACTGTTAGGTTGTGCTTTAGGAATGGGGGCTGCCTAGTTAGCTGGGTCGACAAAGCCACAGAATGTGCTTTAATGTCAAGCACTTTGGGTGCTCTAACTCTGCATTTACCAGGAATTACACAAAGATTGCATTCTGATTTCAGAACTTGTGAATTTCTGTGTTCAGAGACAATTTAATTGTTTGTCATTGCTTTTTAGCTTTTTAGCCTTTATTAGGGGCCGAGGGTAGAACCATTCAAAGTCCAAACCAAAATACTAATCATATGAAAGTATTCATATTTGAAATGTAACAATGGGTCACTTAGGGCTGAGGGGGTGAGAAATGGTTCAAGTGTAATCTAGGATTAGGCAAAAGATAGCAAGAGGGAAATGATTTAATCAACATAAAGAGCCAGAAAAATACTTTCAAGACTAAATCAGAGCATTGTACCATCCCTCAAGAAAGCTGATTGGGCAAAATATTCATTTTAATTACCTAAAAGCTATTTAAATTACCTATATTTGACAGTTATTCATTATGCAGATCGGTAAATAGCACAGTAAGATGACACCCCTCAATTCAAATGCCATTGTTTCAATAGAAAACTTAAAAAACCAATAGACACCCAACATTGATTATCTGTCTTACAGCCACACACCAGTTAAGTATTGCTTACTCTTGGGATTGATATAATTGCCTTGTCTTTCAAGTCAGATTTTTGGTCGACAATATCTATCTCATGCCCCAACTTTATTGACTTGAGGATTTAGAGGATCAGGTTGGGAAAGGGTCTTTAACTTAATAGAATATAGAACATATCCACCCTTGAGGGGGGGAAGAAGTTAACAGACTGTGTTAGTGGACAGGGAACATGAGTTATGTTGGTGGTAGAGGACTCTAAAACAGCCAGGCAGGAAATGAGCACCGTAACAGGTGGAATGAACTACTGGCATTTGTACCGGTTTGCACTGGACCGCTGGCCTGCAGGGTACACAAGACAAATTGGGATCAGTTGCTAATAAGAAAACACCTTGAGATTTGTAAAATAATTCAAAGGAAATTATATAAACCACTCAGGTTGTGAAGGCAGGAAGAAAACAGAGCAGGAGAGTCACCTCTGTATAAAATTATGGCTTAAATACCCCCACTCCGTGACTCAGATGTCAGTTTGCTACAATCATAAATGGAGGAAATAAAGGGTTTTCTGTGGCTTTTGATGGCTGCAGCACAGCAGGATCAACTGGAATTATAAAACAATGCTAAATCACATGATCACTGCCTCAAACACCTCATAACTTCCTCTGAGTCTAGTTAATTTTGTTTCTGGAATTGGCATTTAAAATTTCTGAACAAAGAAAATGATATTTCAAGCACAGTGTTTCTGCCTAGTAGAATGCCTCCAGTTCTCAGCCAAAGTGCCTAAATAAAATATTTTTTTTTTCAGCAACTTAACAAGTGAAGATTAAGGAACTTTGCAATAGGCATCCAAGGTGACAGGATGATAATGTATATCACGTCAATTGTCACAGAACACAGCCAGGATTCCCTAGGGCTATGAATGAAACACATTCTTCTTTGGCTAATGAGTTCTGAGAAAGCACCACTGATCCTCAGATACAGACTATTAATAAGACAGCGCTAAGAAATAAAAGCACAAAAATTTTGGAAGCTTGTCCTAATTTTAAGCAAAAATTCAAAAGTTTTATTGCCTGCATATCACATTTAATATTGTGAGGTTCTACAAAGCACACATATTACAAATCTATTACCTTCTATCAGTTTGCTTTGCCCCAGAAAATAGGGAGATATGGAATGTGCAAACTGGAAACTAATACTGGGGCAGGGGAAGATTCAAACATGAAATAGACTTTACAAACATTGTGCCTAATTCATTATTATTTATTGGTTGAAAATTCTGGCAAATACGTACATTGCTTTTCCTTTAATTCTCATCTGAACAGGTCATTTAAACAACTGGTCAAGAGTTTTTTTTACCCTGGCTAAGTAAAGCAAAATTATTCAGATAACCTAGCTAGAATATTAGTAAGAGGTCTGTGCTAACAGTAGAAATGAAGATGGTAGGAATAATCTACTTTGTGCCTCCTAACCTGTCACTGGGTCCTGTACCTGCTATTGAGATCCATGAAGGTACTCTTAACTGGGTACCAAAAGTCCAAAACTGGGTCTACCATATGAGCAGTGAAATAGGTAAATGCTGATCGAAAAAAGTATCTTACAGCTTAAAAACATCTCTTTGGTAATATCTCCTTTACCAATATCATTCTTCATGATATTACTAATTACTATTCACTGATCCCCCTTCCCTACTGAATAGGTCCATGCCAATGGAGCTGAGGTAGGGCAGAGCTGCCAAGTATTTCTCACCCAGTGTTGCATCATGAAGTGTGGTGAGTCTGTATTGGAAATCAGATCCTTAGAGTAACTTGATAAAATGCCCAAAACAGTTGTTGTCATGGGGGCTGGGGGTGGCGTGGTGATATTTTCCTATCCACTGTGTTTGACATTTACTAGGATCTATCACTCTAGAAAGTTATATAGTTATATCTGGGAATTTTCTTATATTGTTTTTAAGTAATTATACGTTACTTACAAGGGATCCTCAATAAGATTAAGAGCCAATTTCTCATCAGAAATCATGGATGCCAGAGGGCAGTGGGATGACATATTTAAAATGTTGAAAGAAAAAAACTATCAAGAATTTTATATTCTATTGCTGCTTCAATATTCTCCCCTTGCTTTTGGTTTTCAACAACTTGATTATAATGTATCTTAATGTGGACCTCTGAGTTTATCCTACTTGGAATTTGTGAAACTTCTTAGATGTACAGACTCATGCCTTTCATCAAATTTGGGAAGTTGTCTGCTGTCTGCTGTTATTTTTTCAAATATTATTTCTGTCCCTTGCTACATCTCCTCTCTGCTGGGACACAAGTTATGCATATGTTGGTATACTTGATAGTGTCCCACAGGTCTCTTAGGCTCTGTTCATTTTTCTTCATTCTTTTTTCTTTTTGCTCCTCAGACTTGATAATTCCAACTGATTTATATTCAAGTCTACAGATTCTTTCTTCTTCAGATCTACAGTTGGATCTCTCTAGTGAATTTTTCACTTCAGGATATGTACCTTTCAACTCCAAAAAATTCCATTTTGTTCCTTTTTATGTTTTCTATCTCTTTATTGATATTCTCCATTTCGTGTAACACTGTTCTTCTGTTTCCCTCTACTTCTTTTTCCATGATATCCTTTAGCCCTTTGAATATATCCAAGACATTTAAAGAAGTTTTCTATTAATTCCAACCTTTGGGCTTCCTCACAGAAAAGTTTCTGCTCATTTCTTTTCTTACTATAAATGGGTCATGTTTTCTTCTTTTTGTGGATGCCTCATAGTATTTTGTTGAAAATTTGACATTTTGAATATTATAATGTAGTAACTTATTTTGTTCATTTTTTAAAAGTAAGCTCTATACCCAATGTGGGGCTTGAACTCAAAACCCTAAGAACAAGACTTGCATGCTCTACTGACTAAGGCGGCCAGGCACCCCTTTGGTAACTTTTAAAATAATATTCTCCGGGGGCGCCTGGGTGGCTCAGTCATTAAACATCTGCCTTTGGCTCAGGTCATGATCCCGGGATACTGGGATCGAGCCCCACATCAGGCTCCCTGCTCAGCAGGAAGCTTGCTTCTCCCTCTCCCACTCCCCTGCCTGATTGTGTTCTGTCTCTCACTGTCAAATAAATAAATAAAATCTAAAAAATAAATAAATAATATTCTCCTTCCTCTCTAAGATTTGTTACTGCTTATTATGGATTATAGTCATTTATTTGTCTAGTATCATTTTAAAGTATTTTTAAAAGATTGTTATTTTATCCATTTGTGTTCACTTAAGTCCCTGTTCCCTTAGCTTAGTAGTAACTAGTAATTGACAGAGTTTTCCTTAAAAGCTTGGTGCCAAAAAAAAAAAAAAAAACAAAGAAAGAAATTTACTGACCTACACTTTGTAGAGTAAAGAATATTATAAGGGATAAAGGTAGGCATTACAGATTGATAAAGGAGTTAATTTCCCAAGAATACTTAAATATTTTTGATATGCATGTGTCTAACAACATAACATCAAAAAATGTGAGGCAAAAAAATGATAGAACTGCAGAAAGGAGAAATGGATGAATCTACGACTACTGGAAATTTTTAAAACTCCTTTATCAAAAATAGATCCAACAAGGAGAAGAACGGTAAAGACATAGTTGAAACTGAACGCCATCATCAGTACACTGGATCTGACATCTGTAGAATACTTCACCCACCAACAGCAGACTACACATTCTTCTCAATCTCCCATGAAACATTCACCAAGACAGAATAATTCTAGTAACTAACCCACACCTGAACAAATTCAAAAGACTAGAAATAACACAAAGTATGCTGCCAGACCACAAGGGAATTAGACTAGAAATCAGTAACAGAAAGAGCTGGAAGCACCCTATGATGGACTGAATGTTCATATCCCCCCCAAATGCATATGTCGAAATCCTAACCCCCAATGCAATGGTATTAGGAGGTGTTGCCTTTGGGAAGTGATTAGATCATGAGGGTGGACTCTTCCTGATTGGAATTAGTGCACTTATAAAAGACACCACAGAGAACTTCCTTGGATCATCTGCTATGTGAGGACTTACTGAGAACATAAACTACTATCAATGAATGAGGTAGCTGGCCCTTAGCAGACAAAGGATCTGTCAGCAACTTGATCTTGGACTTCCCAGCCCCCAGAACTGTAAGAAATAAATTTCTGTTGTTCATAAGCCAACCAGTCCATAGTATTCTGTTATAGCAGCCTGAATGGACTAAGACACACCCAAAATACTTGGAGAGAGTAAACAGTACACTTCTAAATTATATACAGGTCAAAGGAAAAGTTCCAGGAGAAATGAAAACATATTTCAACTAAAGAAAATGAAAATACAATTTATCAAAATCTGTGGGATGCAGCAATAGCAGTACTTAAAGGGAAATTTATAGTATTGAGTGCATATATTGTAAAAGGAGAAATATATAAAATTAATAATGTAAGCTTCCATCTTAGTTAACTATAAAATAAAGAACAAATGAAATCCAAAGTAAGCAGAAAAAATAAATAATAAGATTAGAGCTGACATCAATGAAAATTAAAATAGTAAATCACTAGAGAAAATCAACTGAACAAAAACCTAGTTCTTGGAAAAGGTCAATAAAATTAATAAACTTCTAGTCAGATTGACAAAAACAAAAAGAGATAAAACAAGAATTCCTGGGGCGCCTGGGTAGCTCAGTCAATAGGCGTCTGCCTTTGGCTCAGGTCATGATCCCAGGGTCCTGGGATGGAGCCCCGCATCGGGCTCCCTGCTCCGCGGGAAGCCTGCTTCTCCCTCTCCCACTCCCCCTGTTTGTGTTCCCTTTCGCTGTGTCTCTATCAGATAAATAAATAAAATCTTTGAAAAAAACCCCACAAATTCCTAATATTAGAAATGGAAGAGGGAATATCCTTACTGATCCCATGGATATGAAATGAATAATTAAGAATATTATGAACAGGGCGCCTGGGTGGCTCAGTTGGTTAAGCGACTGCCTTCGGCTCAGGTCGTGATCCTGGAGTCCCGGGATCTAGTCCCGCATCGGGCTCCCTGCTCGGCAGGGAGTCTGCTTCTCCCTCTGACCCTCCCCCCTCTCATGCTCTATCTCATTCTCTCTCTCAAATAAATAAATAAAATCTTTAAAAAAAAAAAGAATATTATGAACAACTCTATGCCCACAGATTTGATATCCAAGAGATGTACAAAGTGCTTGAAAGACAAAATCCACCAAAACTCACACAAAGAGAAACATATATTCTGAATAGTCCTATCTATGTATGTTAAAGAAATTAAATCAATAATTATTAACTTTCCCAATGTGAAAGCACCAGGCCCACATGATTTCATTGATGAATTCTAACAAACATTTAAGGAAGAAATTATACCGATTCTTTAAAATGTCTCTAGAAAATAAAAACAGAGGAAATGCTTACTAACTCGTTCTAAGGCCAGAATTACCCTAAAACCAAAAGCAGCAAAAATACTGTAAGAAAAGTAAAACTACAAACCAATATCTTCCATGAACATAGATGTAAAATTCCTCAACAAGATATTAGCAAATCAAATCCAACAATGTATAAGAAAAGTTATATATCATGACCAAGTGGGACTTATTCCTCGTATACAAGGCTGGTTCAATATTGGAAAATCAATTAATATAAACAATCACATCAACAGGCTAAATGAGAAAAATCATATGATCATATCAATAAATGCAGAAAAAGCATTTGACAAAATCCATCACCCACTGATAAGAACTCTCAGAAAATTAACAGAAGGGAACTGCCTCAACTTTAAACATATCATCTACAACTAATATGATACTTAATGCTGAGAAACTAGATGCTTTCCCACTAAAATCAAGAGTAAGGCAAGGATGTGTACTTTTTACACTTCTATTCATCACTGTACTGGAAGACATAGATAATTCTACAATAAAACATGAAAAGGCATTCTTAATGCTAAAATACAATATAATAAAAATATATAGATTTAGAAGGAAGAAATAAATCTGTCTTTATTTGCAGACGACATGAATTTCTATGTAGAAAATCCAACAGAATCAACAATAACAACAAGAACTACTCCTGGAACTATTAAATGATTATAGTAAGGTTTCAGGATACAAGGTTAATCTATACAAGTCAATTGCTTCCGTAAATACCAACAATGAACAACTGTAATTTGAAATTAAAAACACAATGCCATTTATATCAGCACCAAATAAAGATAAATGTTTAGGTATACATTTAACAAAATGTGTATAAGATCTATATGAGGAAAAATACAAATCTCTGCTGAAAGAAATCAAAGATCTAAGCAAATGGAAAGATGGTCTGTGCACATGAATAGGAACATTAAATATTGTCGAGGTATCAGGTCTTCCCAATTTGATCTATAAATTCAATGCAATCCCAGCAAGTTTATTTTAACTGGGGTAAAAAATTATCATAAGATATACAATCTTAACCTTTTTAAGTGTACAATTCATTACTGTTAAGTATATTTACATTGCTGTGAATGGATCTCCACAACCTATTCATCTTGCAGAATTGAAACTCTGTACCCATTAAATAACAATTCCCCTTTGCCCTTTCCCATAGTGTCCAGTACCCACCATGTATCTAAAGTAGTCAAATGCATAGATTTATAGTATCTATGAATTTGACTACTTTAGATATTTCACATAAATGGAACGATACAGTATTTGTTCTTTTTTGACTGCCTAATTTCACTTAGCATAATGTCTTAAATGTTCATCCTTGTGGTAGCATATGACAGGATTTCCTTCCTTTTTAAGGGGGCATAGTATTCTATTGTATATATATATACCACATCTTTTTTAACCACTTATCCAGTGATAGAAAATTTGGTTTGCTTCCATCTCTTTGCTATTTCAGAAATGTGTTTTGTGAATATGAAGAACCCAATTCTAAGGTTTATATAGAAAAGCAAAAGGGGCGCCTGGGTGGCTCAGTTGGTTAAGCGACTGCCTTCGGCTCAGGTCATGATCCTGGAGTCCCTGGATCGAGTCCCGCATCGGGCTCCCTGCTCGGCAGGGAGTCTGCTTCTCCCTCTGACCCTCCCCCCCTCATGTGCTCTCTCTCATTCTCTCTCTCTCAAATAAATAAATAAAATCTTTAAAAGAAAAAGAAAAGCAAAAGACCCAGAATAGTCAACACAATAATAAAGAAGAACAAGGTCAGAGGAGTAATACTACCAACCTCAAGACTCACTGTAAAGCCACAGTAATCAAGACAGTGTGGTATTGGCAAAAGAACAGACAGATCAATGCAACAAAACAGAGAACTCAGAAATAGGCCCACACAACTATACTCAACTGATCTTTGACAAAGGTACAAAAGCAAATGAATAGAGAAAGCACAGTCTTTTCAACAAATGGTGCTGGAAAAACTGGACATCATTCACATGCAAAAACATGAATCCAGACACAGACCTTACACCTCCACAAAAATTAACTCAAAATGGATCATAGGAGTAAATGTAAAATGGGAAGCTATAAAACTCCTAGAAGACAACCTGGGAGAAAATCTAGGTGACTTGGGGTTTGGTGATGACTTTTTAGATACAACACCAAAAACACGATCTGTGAAAGAAAAATTTGATAAGGTGAACTTCTTTAAAATTAAAATCTTCTATGGTAGCACAATATGAATGCACTTAATGCCACTGAGATGAACACTTAAAACAGTCAAAATGGTAATAAATCTTATGTTATATATATTTTACCACAAAGAAAAACATCTTCTTTTATACATCTTGGAAAATGCCCTGTTACTTTTGATGGGTCATTCTGACAATCTTCAAAGAAAGATAAAAGCATAGTCAGAAAGTGTGAGATACTAAAATGTAATCTGGAATCAAAGTATTTTCTCTTAATTTTCTAGTTCCTACACATTTCTCCTACTGTTAAAATTTTAGTTATGCCTTATTTCCTATTATAGTTTGAAAGTAATGAATGTAAGACCAAAAAAATTTTTTTAACTTCTGCTCTCCAAAAGACACTGTTAAGACATACAGCCAATCTCCAGAACTTTTTCATCTAGCATTATCTAGAACACAGTGCCTAGAGTCAATACATTATGGTGTACTTCAATTTTGTTAATAGGGTAGATCTCATGTTAAGTGTTTGTAACACCAAAAACAAACAAACAACAACAACAAAATGTGACACAAGGTAACTCTTGGAGGTGTTGGATATGGCTATTACCTTGATTATGCTGATGGTATTAGGGGTACTTGCATATAACCAAACTCATCATACACATTATATACATGTAGTTCTTTGTATATCAGTGATAACTCAATAAAGTTGTTTTTTAAAAGCCAGAGCCACAAACTTCAATTTATAAAATAAATACATCACAGAGATAAAAAGTAAAGCATAGGAAATACAGGAAATGATAATGTATGGGGACAGACGGTAACTGCACCTTATCATGATGAACAATGCATAATGTATAGAACTGTCAAATCACAATGTTGTGCACCTGAAACTAATATAACATTGTATGTCAACTATACTTCAATAATAAAATGTTTTAAATAAAAAATAAAAATAAATTTTTAAAAAGCCATTGTTAAGAGAATGGAAAGGCAAGCCACATACTGGGAAAAATTATTTGCACAATACATACCTGATAAAGAACTTGTACCCAAAATTTACGAAGAATCTTTAAAACTCAACAATAAGAAAACAAACAAATAAAAATTTTAAACGGGCAAAAGATATGAACAGACATTTCACCACAGAGGTTGCACAGATGGCGAAAAAGCACATGACATGATGTTCAACATCACTAGCCATTAAGAGAATGCTAACTACAATCATAATGAAATATCACTACGTACCCATCAAAATGGCTAAAATTCAAAACCTGACAACACCGAATCCTGGTGATGACGTGGAGCAACAGAAACTTTCATTCACTGCTGTGGCAATACAAAATAGTGTAACTACCATTAGTCACCATACAACACTATTACAATACCATTGACTGTATTCCATTCCCTATATTGTACCTTTCATCTCTGTGAACCACAGCATATAGAGTTGTGGAATCCCTCTGTTGTACGCCTGAAACCAATGTAACAAGTGTGTCAACTATACTTCAATTAAAAAAGATTATTAAAAAAAATAGTGTAACTACTCTGGAAGACAGTTTGGTGGTTTTGTACAAAAATAAACATACTCTTAGCACTAGGTGTTATACACAACTGATGGATTCCTGCACACTACATCTGAAACTAATGATATACTATATGTTGGCTAACTGAATTTAAATAAAATAAAAATAAACATACTCTTACTATATCATATGATTCAGCAGTTATACTGCTCTATATTTATTCAAAGGATTTGAAAATGTGTATCTACACAAAAACATGCACATGAATATTCAGAAACTCTATTCCTAATTGCCAAATCTTGGAAGTAATCAAGATGTCCTTCAATGTATGAATGTATAAACTGTGGTCAAAATCCACAGAATTTACAACACAAAGAGTGAACCCTAATGTAAATTATGGATTTAGCTAATAATAACATATCAGTACTGGCTCATCAGTTTTAACGAGTGTACCACACTAATGCCTGATATAAATAATAAGGGAAACTGGGGAATGTGTGAGGGAGGTAGATGGGAACTCTACTTTCTGTTCAATTTATCTGTAAACTTCAAACTGTTCAAAAGAATAAAATCTATTAATTTTTTTAAAGTTTGCTGAAAAGCCTTAGATGAGGTAGGCATACTGCTGCTGTGTCCCCGTGGCAGGCAGATGGCCCGTGGGTTCTGGCACCACGGCCAGACCTAGATGCCCCGAAAGCCTGCAACCTGACAAGACCCACACCACTACCATGCTCGAGAGTGCACCTCAACAGTACAAGTGATGCAATTTTTGGCCCAGGTAGTCATGGCTTCAACAGGGCCTTTTTTGTGTGTGCTGCCTGTGACAGCCACTGCTCATCTCCCTGGGCAGGGTCAAGGTAGCAGAATGAGGGGCAGGGAGTCCTCCTGGCTGGAAGTACAGAACCATAGGAACTTGACAAGGAGAAATCCGCTTTGGGTGAAGGTCAATTTGCAACCTCCTGCCATGAAAAGCCCAGACAGGTTAACTTCCCCAGGGACATACAGCCAATAAATTACTCAGTGGGGATGAGGCCCAGGTGGTTTGGCCCTCACCATGCAGGCCACAACCTTGATCGCCGGAAGGCACTGTTGATTTCCTTGGCTTCACAGTCATCAGGGGCTCCCCGTGAGGTTTGCCATCAGGGTGGGGTGGGAAAGTGGGGAAGCCAGTTCTGGGGATGTAGAGTGCTGACCAGGCATCAGGCTCTGTTGTAGGCATTTTACTTGTATTAACTCATTTAATCCCCCCAGCAGTTTTAATGAATGGTCATCGCCATCAGAGGCAACTTACAGTTTTATATCAAAACAAGTTTGGTTGGCACACCCCAGTTCTGTGACATAAGAAGGTTGGAAAACTTGCCTGCTTTTTGGACATGGACAAATTTTGCTGGGATAGTGCATTAAGAGGGAAAGATGGCTGCTGATCACATTAACCACGGTTGGCACGCCAGCATTTACCAGGACATAAACTGTACTTGGAAAAGTCATAGGTGAGAGAAAATCATTTATCCACTGAAGATAAAACCAAAGGAGTCAGGAAGGAAGGTAAGAAATTTCACTTAGTGATGTACCATGTCCATCTTTATAGTATGCATGTGACTTTTGGGGGAACCCGGCTGGCTCCATTGGTAGAGCATGCGACTCTTGATCTCGGTTGGGGTTGTGAGTTTGAGCCCCATGTTGGGTATAGAGATTACTTAAAAATAAAATCTTAAAAAAATATATAAACACTTTTACCCAACAAGATACACAGTAGCAGCCTAAGAAAAACAGATATTAAAGACAGAGAATGCAGATTCAATATGCAGATCATTGGCATTTTTGGAAGAAAATTCCTGAACAAATGGAAGAGAAGCAATATTTAGGTAAAAGAATAAAGTTTTCTTGAGATGAAGAAAAACGTTAATTCTCATATGAAAATGTCTTGTCATGTTCAAACAAAATTAACAAAAACTGTCCAATATTTGAATGTGAATGACTGACATTCTGAACTTCAAAGAAAAAGAATGCAGCAGGTTTTCAGGAGAAAAAATAATTTTCCACAAGAGTACAAAATCAGGCTTCTCCTGAGTGTCATACAGCAACAGGATACAAAAGGAACAGCATCTAATATGTTAAGGGGACAAGGTTGTGTCTGACTCAACAATTCTATATCAAGTCGTATCTGAAAGCCACAGAAATAATTCCAATTATATATGGACTCTGAAGATTCCACCATCTCTGAAAATATTCATCAAAATTCAAAAAATTAATCAAAATAAAACCTTTGAAGTTGAAGTGCACAGTAGAAGTCCTGAAGGTGAATGTGAAAATCAATTAGAGGAAGTAAGTCTGAATAGTTACTATAAATATGGTTTTAAAGCACTACAAATGTTAATAATTCAAGTTTTAATCTATTTGGATTTTTTAAAAAGATTTATTTATTTATTTATTTATTTATTTATTTGACAGACAGAGACACAGCGAGAGAGGGAACACAAGCAGGGGGAGTGGGAGAGGGAGAAGCATGCTTCCCGCGGAGCAGGGAGCCCGATGTGGGGCTCGATCCCAGGACCCTGGGATCATGACCCAAGCCAAAGGCAGACGCTTAACGACTGAGCCACCCAGGCGCCCCTTAATCTATTTTCTTTTTTAAAAACCTTTTTAATAAAAGTAATTTGGTTTAATAATGCCTCCCCCCAAGTGTATGCTGATAACATATATTTGAAAATGGTGATTGTGCTTGTCCTGTAAAACATTAAAGGGATTTCATTTTGTTGATGTTTTCACTTTGCTTCTCTAATTAAGGCAATGGTTATGATGGAAGCACTGAGTTCTTTATTAATGTCTAACTCCCTACCTGCAACATAAACTTTTCAAATAGCATTAAAACTGTGAATCACCAACACCTGTAACAGTGCCTGACACATAGTAAATACACAACAAATGCTTAATGAATGAATGTATAAATGAAAGAAACTTACCTGGAAAACTAGAGGTTTCCCAGTAGGTCCACAGTCTTTGGTGCTTCTTATAAAATCCAAAGTCTCTGAAAATCGCTCTGTAGTATGACTTGGTTGTACCTATAATCAGACATCAAACAGAACTAAATTCTAGGGGCAGAGAGTTGGGAAAGAAGCAACATCAGTTACTTAGAGGATGAAAGCGGAGCCGTGAGGCATTGTAGACAAGTGTAAAGATAAACTTCTTTCTAATACAGTAGTGTTTCCTGGTCTGGCTTTTGTTTAAGTTCTTCATGTGCATCAGGCCTGAAGAGTGTTACTGAAAAGCACTGAAAAGACAGAACTGTCTCATCTTGACGGATTTGTACATGGCCATCAGTGGGTTGGAAAAGAGCAGTCATTTGAAGAAGTCTTAGAGCAGTGCGACTGACCTTCCTTCAGTGATGGGAAATACTTATGAGCCCGCACTCCTGGGTTTTGATGGGGTTATTGAGTGTGGCCCCTTCATGGAGCTGGGACCTTCCAGGAGGTTGCATACAGAATAAGGGACATCCCTCCTGCAGTCTGCCATTTTTGAATGAACTTGTCCCTGCACTGTGTTGTCGGCAAAGGAAGTGAACACGTAACATAGTGGTCTCTCCATGACAAACCTAGAAAAATATATAAATGCTGGGCTCCATAGAGCAGGAATAATTTTAGAAAAGCATAATTTTATATACCTATGTGAGAAAGACCTAGAGACGTGGGATTCCAGTTTTATTCCAGGAAACTTCCCCAATGTCAAGAGTGTGGAATGCTGGTGCTAATGACTAGTGGAGACAATCATCGGACACTAGACGTGGGCGCTGAAGCTATATTTGAGTTTGGATTTCCTAGAAGCAGACCTGCGACTGCATTGACATGCAAGTAGTTACATCTGGGGTGGGGGTAATCGCAGGCAACCCAGGAGCAGGAAGATAGGGAAGGGAAGATAGCCAACAAAAGGTACAGTATTAAGAAGTTACCACTGTGGATGATTACTAAAGCTCAATCCCACTGGGGCATTCTGAGAGTAAGCATAGTGGATGCACCTCTGAGTTACATCTTCTCAAGGACAACTGAGGGCTGCGTCCCAGGACATGATTCCTCTGGCTCTCGCAGCTGACCACAGGCAGCAAGGACAGGTTTTAGCAGAAGCCCATAGGTTAGTGGCTGGTATTTCAGATGGTCTGGGTGCACAGATCAATGGCAGTTCTCACTAAGGGGCACTGCAAGGTGGTCAAGGGCTGGAGGACCCGGGTGCGGACAGCCTCCAAGTGGGCAGATGAAGGGCCATGCCAGCCTTTGTCTCTGTGGCTAAGTTTCTCTGGCCAGAGTCGGAAATTTCTCTGCCTTGTCTTCCTACTGCCGGTGGGTTTTGGCTAAAATAGGCACTGGGGGAGTGTGTTTTCAGCTCGTGGGGCTGACGTTGTGGAAAATAAGACCACATCCTCAGGATATAAAATGAGGTACGAGTTACCAAGAATTGTGTTGCAACAAGGGAGGAGGGGAGTGCTCGGGAGCCAGTAGCTGAGTTACCACAACACACCAAATTCCTAAGGATC
>NW_027725960.1:0-316 GCF_054177405.1 Leptonychotes weddellii | reverse complement strand
CCTGCTGCTCCCCCTGCTTATGCTCTCTCTCTCTCTGACAAATAAATAAATAAAATCTTTAAAGAAAATACATTATTGCTAAAAAATGCTAACCATCATCTGAGCTCTCAGCAAGTCATAATCTTTGTGTTGGTGGAGGGTCTGGCCTCGATGTTGACGGCCGCTGCCTGGTCACGGTGGTGGGTGCTGAAGGCTGGGGAGGCTGTGATGATTTCTTAACATAAGACAACAGTGAAGTTTGCCGCACTGATTGACTCTTCCTTTCAGAAATGATTTCCCTGCAGCATGTGATGCAGTTTGACAGCATTTTACCCAC
>NW_027725959.1:0-316 GCF_054177405.1 Leptonychotes weddellii | reverse complement strand
GCAGCAGTTTGTGGCCCTTCTGTGGAAGAGGCTGCTGATTGCCAGACGGAGTCGGAAGGGATTCTTTGCTCAGGTGACAAGTGCTGCTCCAGGCCAGTGACTCTGGCTCCCCGGGTGGGCCGCAGGCTCCCTGACCAGTGCAGGCAGGAGAGGGTCATGGTTGTGAGGTGGATGCTGGAGCCAGACTTTCCGTATTTCAGTCCCAGTCCTGCTTCCTGCCGCTCACGCATCTGCGGGCGAGTTACTTCTCTGTGCCTCTGTGTCCTCATCTTTAGAATGAAGATAATGTGCCTATGACATAGGGTTGTTATGAGGA
>NW_027725958.1:0-316 GCF_054177405.1 Leptonychotes weddellii | reverse complement strand
CAGTACTGCTCAGGTCCCAGGGAAACATTTTTACATTTATTGCCTTTGTCCTCAAAACAAAGGCTACTGGGTCGGAAGGCCATGAAGGTTGTAAGTTGCTGCTGCTGCAAGCCTCAGAAACGGATACAGCTTCAGCAGGAGGAGAGGATTCAAGTGGTAGGAGTCCTTAGTAACAGAAAAGGCAAATTAATTAACTTGTCGATTTCTTCCTCTCAGCATGAATTAAGTAGATTATTGTATAGCCCAGTGTCATTCCTTTTAATGGTATCTTTTTTTTTTTTTAATTTTAGAGAGGGGGAAAAGGGGAAGAGAGGGA
>NW_027725957.1:0-316 GCF_054177405.1 Leptonychotes weddellii | reverse complement strand
ATGTGATAGGTTGAGGCTCCAAACTCACTTTCCCATAGCCTGTTATGCCCAAGGAGCATGGAGCTGGGTGTGCAAGGGTTAAATACGAAGTGTTGGCCTCACTGCTTCTGAGCCATTGATTCCCCACTCTCTGTTTTCTAGCACAGCTACTTCTGCAGTTTAATTAGATGCTTTGTTCTCTCTAGATGCCAGTGGATTTTGGCTAAAAGTCCGGTCCAGAAATATCGCATAGAGATTCCCTGCTGAGCAGAAAATTCCAGAGAATTGCAAAGTGGTGGAGGTGAAGGAAATACCTTTAAAATTATGAAGACACACT
>NW_027725956.1:0-316 GCF_054177405.1 Leptonychotes weddellii | reverse complement strand
GGAGACACAGAGGGTGAGGCCGGGCCATTACCTGGGTGCTGCTTCTTTGCCATGGCTTCTTCCAGGACCCGCTGGTAGCTGTCAGCACAGTGGGGAACCACCCCTCGGAGGGCCACGGTGGGGTTCCGTAACACCCGCTCCGTCTGGGCTGCCTTGCCCTCCCTGATGGCCTGATTGATGGCGGCCACACCGAGAGCCACTGACAGGGGCATCGGGAGGGAGTGGTTGGTCTTCACCCGTTCCCCAAGTCCCTCCCCTGGGCCCTGTCCTGTCTATGGGGGAGGGATTCAAAAAAGGGGGACACAACCCCCCCATC
>NW_027725955.1:0-316 GCF_054177405.1 Leptonychotes weddellii | reverse complement strand
GCGCGTCCCGAGCGCGGCAGCCCCGCAGCCCCGCAGCCCGGCTCCGCGGCAACCGGGGCAACCGGGGCAACCGGGGCAACGGGCAGAGGCGAGCGAGGACGCGGCGCGCCCGCTCCCTCCGCGCTCGGGCGTCTCCGGTCCTCGGGCTCCGCCCCGCGGCCACCGGGCCGGCTGCAGCCGATCGCCGGGCTGGGCGGCGCGGCTCTGGGCCCCGGGCTCCCGCGACGCCGGCCGTCCGCACGCGCCCCGGTCCCGCGCCGGCCCCGGCCACCCGGTGGGGGTGCCCGCGCGCGCGCTGAAGGTGATGCCCGGGAGC
>NW_027725954.1:0-316 GCF_054177405.1 Leptonychotes weddellii | reverse complement strand
GGGCGCCTGGGTGGCTCAGTCGTTAAGCGTCTGCCTTCGGCTCAGGTCATGATCCCAGGGTCCTGGGATCGAGTCCCACATCGGGCTCCCTGCTCGGCAGGAAGCCTGCTTCTCCCCCTCCCACTCCCCCTGCTTGTGTTCCTGCTCTCGCTATCTCTCTCTCTGTCAAATAAATAAATAAAATCTTTAAAAAAAAAAAAGAACACAAATAACTTTCAAGAACACTGAAAGATTTTCTTGTAAAGCACATAATTACTGAATTATAGCTGTAAAGGGTTAGGTATTTTGGAGAGAATCTTTCACAAGTTTTTTGGTT
>NW_027725953.1:0-316 GCF_054177405.1 Leptonychotes weddellii | reverse complement strand
CTCTTCTCACTTTCATGCTTTTTTTTTTTTTTTAAAGATTTTATTTATTCATTCATGAGAGACAGAGAGAGAGAGAGAGAAGCAAGCTCCCAAGGAGCAGGGAGCCCGATGCGGGACTCGATCCCAGGACCCTGGGATCATGACCTGAGCCAAAGGCAGACGCTTAACCATCTGAGCCACCCAGGCGCCCCTTTTTTTTAACGAAAAGACTTTATTTATTTGAGAGAGAGTGTGCATAAGCAAGAGGAGAGACAGAAGGAGAGGGAGAAGCAGACTCCTGCGTTCTCAGTCCAGAGGGGCAGGCTGCCACGGGACA
>NW_027725952.1:0-316 GCF_054177405.1 Leptonychotes weddellii | reverse complement strand
CTTCCTGCTCTGGATGCAGACTTCCTGGGGTGTGGTTATGAGAATAGTCCGTTCACGCCTTATGCTCAGGTGAGAAGTTAAAAGTTGACTGTTGTCTGTGCTGGTTTGGAGTAGGCGGAATTTTACTATTGGAAGTCATGTTTCTTTTGATAATGAAAATTATTTCATGGAGTCTTTATATTGTTTGGATATGAAAGGAGATGAGGGCTGAATGACTCTGCAGGATTACATGGTGTTTGTTTTATCTAGCTTGAGTTGTGCAGATGAACCCAGAGGCTACAGGTGGGTCATCAGCTCTATTTTGGGAAATCTACAC
>NW_027725951.1:0-316 GCF_054177405.1 Leptonychotes weddellii | reverse complement strand
TTTTTTTTTTTTAAAGATTTTATTTATTTATTTGACAGAGAAAGACACAGAGAGAGAGGGAACACAAACGGGGAGTGGGAGAGGGAGAAGCAGACTCCCTGCCGAGCAGGGAGCCCGATGCGGGACTCGATCCCGGGACTCCAGGATCATGACCTGAGCCGAAGGCAGTTGCTTAACCAACTGAGCCACCCAGGCGCCCAAGGGACTGATTCATCTTTGTATCCTCTTCAGTGCCCTGCATATATTCCAGAAATGTTTGTTGGAAAAATGGAATGAATAAATGAGGGAGGAATAAATTAAAATGTAATGTCTGTCT
>NW_027725950.1:0-5145 GCF_054177405.1 Leptonychotes weddellii | reverse complement strand
CGCATCCCCGCCAACATCTGTCGTTTCCTGACTTGTAAATTCTAGCCATTCTGATTGGTGTGAGGTGGTATCTCATTGAGGTTTTGATTTGGATTTCCCTGATGCTGAGCGATATTGAGCACTTTTTCATGTGTCTGTTGGCCAATCCTGTTACTGTACTTTTCTTTTGCTTTTGTTTAGCACTGAATAAATATCAAAGATTAATTAAGATTCTCAAGTTCTTATAATATAATTCTATATGCATGAAGCATTCCCCTTATAGCCCCTTAGATGAACTCACTGAAGATGTGGAAACAACCAGTAATTGATTTAACAGCTTGAATTTCACACTTTTGCTTTAGTGGCATCTTATAGACTCAGCCATAGAAAATAAGTTCCTTCCTAAAGACATGTTGCTGTTATGGTGCTTGAAATTAAATCTGGAATTGTATTTGTGCAGCATGGGTTATTATTCCAACACTTGGAATGAGAAAATTAAGGCAGAAAACTGTTATATATTTTGCCTTAAGACCCAATGATTCAACAACATCTTATTGGTTTGTTTCGTACATGCAGGCCTGTTTAAGAGTTTCAGTTATTAAAAGGAAAATATTTTAAAAATATCACTAATTTTTTAATGACAACTAGTTAAATTAGTACTATAGAAAAATAATGCTGTGAACCAGAAATAAATATTTTCCTGTCCTTAATTTTTATATATGTGCAGAAGCTGCAAAATGAGTAGGCACATTTAAATTTTAATTATCAAAATTCCCTTGAAAGAATGTATATAATTTTACAACATGATATTGTTCACTACTCATTAAGTGTCTTGTATTTGAAATTTTGGAACCAATGATCATGTTTTTTTAGACACCATGATATGAGGATGAATATTTTCATACAGTTTTCAGCATATACGCACATGTATTTTGCTGGTGACCCTCATGCAATACCTTATACACTGTTTCTTCAAAGCGTTGATTTTTGAATTAATACCACATTGTTCTAAAATTAATAAATCTTAGGTGGAAAATAAAATCATTTTAACTTTAAAAAATTCCAGAATTGTAATCATTTGTATATTTTCTAATTTCCCCAAATTATCAAAATATCCATGCTTTAGAACTTGCCAAACCACGAGAGACTCTGGACTCCGGGAACCAAACTGAGGGTTACAAAAGGGAGGGGGGTGGGAGGATGGGGTAACCAGGTGATGGGTATTAAGGAGGGCAAGTTTTGTGATAAGCACCGGGTGTTAGATGCAACTAATGAATCGTTGAACACTACATCAAAAATTAGAGATGTACTATATGCTGGCTAATTGAACATAATAATACAAAATAAATAAATAAATAAAACTTGCCAATACTTTTTAACATTTCACACATGTGGTCTGGCCCAGAAAATTCTATACCAGTTTTAATTTCTTTAAGTAGTGTTGTGGATTTTGTTTACTTGTTTGCTTTTTATTGTAGTGTTGTGTAGTTATAATACGCCATTGCTCTGTATTAATGTTTTGGTATTCCTTTTTGGTGATGAGTTTTTTAGTTTCTGACCTCTCAACATTTTTGCTAAAAGTATTGGAGATAAAGTAAAAGTGTATCTCAGGTTTCTGCTTTATCCATATAAATTTAGAAGAATTGGCTCTAGCAAACATTCTATGCTCAACATGGGCTTGAACTCAAGAGTCCAAGATTAAGAGTCAAATGCTCTACCAACTGAGCCAGCCAGGCACCCCTCTAGCAAATGTTCTAAATCATTGGGTCCAGGAGAAGCTGTGGGCTATTTGAGGGAAGATTTCCAACATTTACTATAAGGCTTGCCTTATAGCAGGTGTTCTCTACCTAATTTACTTAAAATCCCTGACTGAAACAAATAATTGATAATTTTCAGAATTGCTTCTATTAATAACGATTTAATTGCTACATATGATATGCATATAATTTAAATGTGTAATTAGATTTCAAGATAATGGAGAATTTTATATTTGATTTAAAAACAATGTCAGATTGGCAGAAGGGAGGAGAATTAGGGAGATGGGCAAAAGGGGTGAAGGGCAATGGGAGAGAAAGGCTTCCAGTAATGGAATGAATATGCCATGGGAATAAAAGGCAAAGCATAGAGTATACAGTCAATGGTATTTAATAGCACTGTGTAGTGACAGATGGTAGCTACACTTGTGGTGGGCATAGCATAACATATAAACTTGTCACATCACTGTGTTTTACACCTGAAACTAATGTAATATTGTGTGTCAACTATACTTCAATAAAAAACAAATTTAAAAACCTGTCAGTGGATTTAGTTACGTTTAATTAATAGGAATTTGCATTTGAGCAAATGATGCAATATTTAGTATAAATTAATATGTCACCCATGCTAATTAAAACACCAATAAAAAATAAGGTATAGGAATACTGAGTACTTATAAGCAAGGAGTATATACAGATAGATATATCACCTACATGAAAATGAATTACTTTGTTTCTTCTCTCACTCCATCCCCAATCTAATCTTCTCTAATTCAGTAAATGCCACCATTACCTATGTAGTTGTTGATCAGTAATCCAAGAAACATTTTTGATTAACTTTTTCCCTATCCACAACTAAATAAATTAAGCCCTAGCATTATATATCCAAACTATATTTCACATCCATCTCCTTCTCTACATACTACAGTCATTTAGTCCAAGCCACTATTTACAGCCACCTGGTCTATTACAATCTTATCCCAACTTTCCCACTGTCTTCTTATCCACCTGTTCTCCTCCCTCAGAAACATGGATGGTCTATTAATGTGTAAATTAAGTGATATAAATTTTCATCTTAAAATCCTACAATATACTTTCATTGAACTTATAGTAAGATTCAAATCCCTATTACAATCAGCAGAAGCCATCATGTTAGGCCTGTTGCCTATTTCTAAAAACCTCATTTTAGGAGTGCCTGGGTGGCTCAGTTGGTTAAGTGTCCAACTCTTAATCTCAGGTCAGGTCTTGATCTCAGGTTAAGCTCAAGCCTCCTGTTGGGCTCCACACTGGGTGGAGCCTACTTAAAAAGATAAAAAAAATAAATAAAAATTTAAAAAGTAAATAAAAGAAGACCGCATTTTACTTAAATTATACTTTTTACTACTATCTAGGCACTTATTGTTCCATTAGTTTCTTGAATAAACCAATTTTAAACTGAAATTTTTATTGAAGTGAAAGTAGGTTCAAATTCAGTCTAACAAATAATTCTCAGAGACCCATGGATTCTTTACAAAGACTACAAATACCCCAATGATAACATCCTGCAAAATTATAGTATAATGTCACAACCATGATATTGACATTGATAAAATCTACCATTATGTGTTGTATTTAGTTCTATCATATATATTCTTATCATATATGTAAATTTGTGCAAATTTATAACTTTATGAAACCATCGCAGAAATGTTACAGAATAATTCCATCACCACAAGCATACCATATGTTACCCTTTTATAATCAAGCCCACCTCCCTCCCACTTCACCATCTGCCTCATATTGAACCACTGGCAAGCGCTAATTTGTTCTCCATTTCTGAAATGTTGTCCTTTCCGAAATGTATGTAAATAGAATCATATAGTAAGTAACATTTTGGGATCACCTTTTTTCATTAAACATTCTTCCCGGAGATTCATCAAGTTGCTGTGTGGATCAAAAGTGTGCTCCTTTTTTTTATTGCTGATTCCAGGTTGGAGTTAAAAAAAAATACTATGAACATTAGTGTACAGGTTTTAATGTGAATGTAAGTTTTCACTTCACTTAGATATATATCCAAGAGTGCAGTTGCTGGGTTATATGGGAATCGTGTATATAGTTTTATAAGAAACTACCAGATTGTTTTCCAGAGGAGCTGTACCATTTTACATTCTCATCAGCAATGTATGAGTGATCCAGTTTCACTGTATCTTTGCCAGAATTTGGTGTTGACACTATTTCGTACTTTTAGTCATTCTGATAGGTTTTTGTGTGTTTTCTTATTGTGATATTATTTACATTTTCCTCTTGGCTAATGATGTCAGCATATTTTTGTGAAAACATATATATATGTTTTAAACCTTTACCTACTTGAAGTGAGGAATGGATTGTAGGTATGATTGAAGAACAAAGAAAATTGATGAAACAGAGATTGAGGAAGAGGTTTGTTTTTAGGGAAGAAATATTAAATATATTGAAAGCAAAAATAAAGATGTATTAGCAAGTATACAATTTTGTTTACTGATTGGCTAAGTAAATTTGTCATTTAGTTACTGTAATTATCCTAAGAAAAATGTTGGGGAAAGATCTTCAAAACATTCACTGCAACATTCATTTTGAAAATTGTTCAACTGGACTAATTGCGAGCTTTTTAAGTTTTGATGACTGCAGCCAAGGTCTGGAATGTCCAAAATCTCAATGTGCTGGACATCTGGTGCCATCTGTAGGGTCACCCATGTGGGGGAAGATAAATAACATGGATGACACTTGAAGCATTCTTTATTTCTTTTAAAAAGTTGAATGTTGGGGCGCCTAGGTGGCTCAGTCGGTTAAGCCTCTGCCTTCGGCTCAGGTCATGATCCCAGGGTCCTGGGTGAGAGTCCCACGTCGGGCTCCCTGCTCAGTGGGGAGTCTGCTTCTCCCTCTGCCTGTCGCTCCCCCCGCTTGTGCTCTCTCTCTGACAAATAAATACAATCTTAAAAAAAAAAAAAAGTTTGCTTCTCATTCCTTAAATACTGAAGTGAAGGACCTGAAGTCATTTTTACCTACCAACAAGACTGAACACAGCCTGGTCCACTCCTTGGTCCTTGTTTGTCTTTTAGAAGTGTGTTGTGTCATATGGATACAAAAGTAGGGATCCGAAAGGGTACATGCACCCCAATGTTTATAGCAGCAATGTCCACAATAGCCAAACTGTGGAAAGAGCCAAGATGTCCATCGACAGATGAATGGATAAAGAAGTGTGGTACATATATACAATGGAATATTATGCAGCCATCAAAAGGGATGAGATCTTGCCATTTGCAATGACGTGGATGGAACTGGAGGGTATTATGTTGAGCGAAATAAGTCAAACAGAGAAAGACATGTATCATATGACCTCACTGATATGAGGAATCCCTAATCGCAGGAAACAAACTGAGGGTTGCTGGAGTGG
>NW_027725949.1:0-316 GCF_054177405.1 Leptonychotes weddellii | reverse complement strand
ATATCATCACTTACTCTGAGAGGCCTCAGATTTGGGGCAAGACCATCAAGAGCTGGAGGGCAGTGGCCTGTCTCCCCAGGCACACAGATCAAACTTAGACCAATGATACAAGCCCAGTTATTCGGTTTTCTGAGAGCAGATCACAGGCTCTTCAGATCAGCTTGGGAGGGATGTTTTCTTTCCAATTTCCAAAAACAAATGCAAATTCTCTTCTTGTTTTTGCCCCAGGCCAACTGCCCTAAGGCGGTTCCTAAGTCACTGAGCAAATTTTCGGATACTCAGGGTTTTCCAAAGTCTCCCCTGGCTGTGGAATCTC
>NW_027725948.1:0-316 GCF_054177405.1 Leptonychotes weddellii | reverse complement strand
TCAATCCCGGGACTCCAGGATCATGACCTGAGCCGAAGGCAGTCGCTTAACCAACTGAGCCACCCAGGCGCCCGCGAGGGGAGAGGTTCTTACAGAGAAGACACCAGAGCAGAACAAGGAAATTTTTTGATTGGCTAGCTTACGGGCTTCAGTTATTTGGGAAGCCTAGTTGGCTGTTCCCCCTTGGCTGTTCTTAACCTTGAGGCATTTACAGGAATTGACTGGAACAGATCTTGGTTTGCTTACCTAGGCTACCAAGGAAGGTGTTAGGGCCACCTCATCTGATGGCCGCTCAGTCTGAACCAAGCAGGAACCT
>NW_027725947.1:0-316 GCF_054177405.1 Leptonychotes weddellii | reverse complement strand
CAAGGACATTCCCTCCTTCGAGCGCTACATGGCCCAGCTCAAATGCTACTACTTCGATTACAAGTGAGGATGGGTCCTGCCCCTTATTGGGTGTGGGCAGGGGGTTATATGGTTGCTTTTTTTTTTTTTTTAATCACTGGTTCTCCAGCCACTCAGGTCATCTTTGTACACATGGGAACTCCTTGTTTGTCTAGCTCTGTCCCCAGAGGCTTCGGGGGGTGGGGGGTTGCCCTGGAGGTCCTTATCCTGGGATTGTACCAGATTCGTCCCCCATGGCAGCCAGTAGAATCTTTTTTTTTTTTTTTTAAAGATTTTA
>NW_027725946.1:0-316 GCF_054177405.1 Leptonychotes weddellii | reverse complement strand
GAGCCCCGCATCGGGCTCCTTGCTCAGTGGGGAGCCAACTTCTCCCTCTCGCACTCCCCCTGCTTGTGTTGCCTCTCTCACTGTGTCTCTCTCTGTCAAATAAATAAATAAAATCTTAAAAAAAAATCAAAACTTCAATATAAGTTAAGAAAGTAAAAGGATAAACAAATTTCCTTCTAAGTAAAAGATAAGAGAATAATAGTAGAGAAAGTATAAGGAAAATGAAAATTAATAGGAATTCAAACATACACCTGATTGAAATTCCATAAAGAAATTCCAAAAATAGGGGCGTCTGGGTGGCTAAGTCATTAGGCGT
>NW_027725945.1:0-316 GCF_054177405.1 Leptonychotes weddellii | reverse complement strand
ATAAACCCATACAAAATAGGAAAAACAGATGTGAACGGACACTTCAACAAAAAAGATACAGAGATGACAAACAACCATATGAAAAGAATCTCACTGTCATTAGATATTAAGAAATGCAAATTGGGCGCCTGGGTGGCTCAGTTGGTTAAGCGACTGCCTTCAGCTCAGGTCATGATCCCAGGGTCCTGGGATCGAGTCCCGCATCGGGCTCCCTGCTCTGCGGGGAGCCTGCTTCTCCCTCTCCCACTCCCCCTGCTTGTGTTCCCTCTCTCGCTGTGTCTCTCTCTGTCAAATAAATAAATAAAATCTTTAAAAA
>NW_027725944.1:0-316 GCF_054177405.1 Leptonychotes weddellii | reverse complement strand
AGTATCCCCCACCTAGTACCTTGGCATGGAGAAGGCAATCAATATATTTTTATTGACTTGACTAAATGACTAACAAAATAAATTAATAAATATCTGGTGATAAGAAAGCATGCTGTCGGGCGCCTGGGTGGCTCAGTCGTTAAGCGTCTGCCTTCGGCTCAGGTCATGATCCCAGGGTCCTGGGATCGAGTCCCACATCGGGCTCCCTGCTCTGCGGGAAGCCTGCTTCTCCCTCTCCCACTCCCCCTGCTTGTGTTCCTGCTCTCGCTATGTCTCTCTCTCTGTCAAAAAAATAAATAAAATCTTTAAAAAAAAA
>NW_027725943.1:0-316 GCF_054177405.1 Leptonychotes weddellii | reverse complement strand
CCTTGATTTTGGACTTCCGGCCTCCAGAGCTGTGAGAGAATAAATTTCCGTTGTTTTAAGTCACTAGATTTGTGGTGATTTGTTATGGCAGCTATAGGAAGCTAACACGGATTTCATGAGATTTCTTGTTGGGGTCAAGAAAAGTGGGTATTGATCTTTTACTTTTCTGGACCGTGGCTTTTTTTTTTTTTTTTTTTTTTTAAAGATTTTATTTATTTATTTGAGACAGAGAGAATGAGAGACAGAGAGCATGAGAGGGAGGAGGGTCAGAGGGAGAAGCAGACTCCCCGCCGAGCAGGGAGCCCGATGCGGGACT
>NW_027725942.1:0-316 GCF_054177405.1 Leptonychotes weddellii | reverse complement strand
CCGCATCGGGCTCCCTGCTCGGCAGGGAGCCTGCTTCTCCCTCTGACCCTCCCCCCTCTCATGTGCTCTCTGTCTCTCTCATTCTCTCTGTCTCAAATAAATAAATAAAATCTTTAAAAAAAAAAAAAAAAGTATTTTTGTACTATTTATAAGTGAAAGATAAAAATTGTTTATTTTGTCATTGTCTCAACTTTTAGAACCTATTTAAAAATTCTGTTTTAGGGGTGCCTGGGTGGCTCAGTTGGTTAAGCATCTGGCTCTTGATTTTGGCTCAGGTCATGATCTCAGGGCCCTGGAATTGAGCCCCACGCTGGGC
>NW_027725941.1:0-316 GCF_054177405.1 Leptonychotes weddellii | reverse complement strand
AGGTTGACAAACTCTTGGCTAGCAGCACCTTTTAAAACCTAAAATATGGGTATCTTCTTATTGAGCAATTCTAGAAATATGCTTTACAGAATAAACTCTTCAAAAAATGTCTGAAGATAAAGATGTTTACCTCAACATTGTTATAATAGAAAACAAAAGAATAAAAACAAACAAAATGACCTAAATTTCTACCAACAGAATATCAGACATAGAAATGTTGCTTGGCACATAGTAGGTATGAAAAATCTTCATTAAATAAATCAAAATATGAATGAATGGATAATACATCCATAGTGAAATAATGTTCAGAAGAAGG
>NW_027725940.1:0-316 GCF_054177405.1 Leptonychotes weddellii | reverse complement strand
TCTTGATTATTCCATGCTGACTTTACTCTTTGTAAGAGTGATGAGTGAATTCATCAGATGAGTGAATTTAAGAGTTAAAAATATGTAGGTTAGTACTTGGTTGTTTTTACTTACAGATTCTTTTTTTTTTTTTTTAAAGATTTTATTTATTTATTTGAGAGAGAGAGAATGAGAGACAGAGAGCATGAGAGGGAGGAGGGTCAGAGGGAGAAGCAGACTCCCCGCCGAGCAGGGAGCCCGATGCGGGACTCGATCCCGGGACTCCAGGATCATGACCTGAGCCGAAGGCAGTCGCTTAACCAACTGAGCCACCCAG
>NW_027725939.1:0-5145 GCF_054177405.1 Leptonychotes weddellii | reverse complement strand
AGCCTGGTGATGGGTATTAAAGAGGGCATGTTCTGCATGGAGCACTGGGTGTTACGCACAAACAATTAATCATGGAACACTACATCAAAAACTAATGATGTAATGTATGGTGATTAACATAATAATAAAAAATAAAAAAAAAGGTATAAAAGCAGCTACGAAAGTGAAGGTCATTATTATGATCAGACATAAAGCAAGCAAGAAAAAAAAAGAGCCATTGACAGAATTCCTTATCAAATGACAAGACCGGAGAGAGTGTCATATCACTATCACATATATCACGGAAGAAGAATTACTGTGAAGAACATGCGAACGGATATTTTACTTGAGAACTGGGTGAACTTGCCTTCAATATATGGGAAGCATATACACGAAGGGAGAGGTATTTTGACGTTTGCTTGCTTTGCTGATGCTGAAAAATCAAGCTTCAGAGAAAGTTTTCTTTTCACTTAGATAACAATGACTGTCAGAACATCATGGAGCATGGAAAAGGTTCATTGGTTTAGTACTAACAGAACTTTCAGTTCAACGGGAAAGGGCATCACAAAAAGAAAAAAAGAAGCCACACTGAATACCAATCCACAGAGTTGTCTTAGTGGCAGAACATAGTTGGTGGGTGATTTAATGTTGGGTGAAATTGTGAAAGATTCTGAATACAACTAATTGTAGCTACTGAGATTATGTATTCTCAGAAACGTGCCGAGAAATGGGTAACAAAAGACTGGCTGCTTTTCAGGAAAAGATGTTTACACATTTTTTAAGTGAGGGCAGATACAGAATTTTTTTTTTTCTGTGTAGGTAAAGACCACTTCAGTGATTTCAAAAGGCTTGCTTAAGTGATGTTTCTCAGCAACATTTCACTATGTTGATGAGACTGAACTGACCACATTGGGCTGAAATATAATTTTATTTATTTATTTAAAAGATTTTATTTCTTTGTTCACGAGAGAGAGAGAGAGAGGGAGGCAGAGGGAGAGGGAGAAGCAGGCTCGCGGCTGAGCAGGGAGACGGATATGGGGCTTGATCCCAGGACCCTGGGATCACGACCTGAGCCGAAGGCAGACGCTTAAAAGGCTGAGCCACCCTGGTGTCCCTGAAATATAACTTTTAATGTTGGGGATAACATATCCAGGTCTTCTCAGACCAAACTAAACTGTGAATGGCTGATTGCCAAGAATTTTACTCTTTCTTGGGAACTAAGGATTGTTTTTCACTCATCAGAGACAGAAATCAAGGATGTAGTATCACGCAGATTTAAAAACCACATCCAGCCGCTGTGACAGAACATGAAAGGAGTAGATTACAAGAAGCTGTGGCAGATGTTCATTGCTCCCCCCTTCCCCTCCGCCAAGAGCTATTCTTCCTTTTCCATTTATTATAGAACCACCGTTTTGTTCAGGGCAACCCCAGGGTATGAAAAGCAACAGTTGTAAGTGGGATCATATAGACTTTCATGGGTTGTGCACAATACAACTGTTGTGGTCATTTTCCTTTGTCCTGGGTCTAAGATAACTCAGCAGTTCTAGTCCCTTTTGCTTATAGGGGTGGCCGTAAGGCATTGTTCTAGAAATGAGACATAAGATGAGGTGTTTAGGGGCCTATGCGAAAGCCAAAGGATGAAAGGCCAACACAATAAGGATAACAGAAGAAAGACATAAAATTTGCTTCCTCGATGACATCAATGAGCCATGAAACCAAGGTCAAAACATGTCTAAGGACTTGTTATTAGAAAAATAAACCTCAGTCTGGTTAAGTGGTGTTATTGGGAATTCATTACTTGCAGCTGAAAACCTTCTTAATGGATATATAAATATACCCATTCTTTAGGAGAACAATACTTATCGAACTGTGAAAGCTGCTATTAATATTTTGATGTTTTTTACTCCCAGATTTTTCTGTACATATACATGGCACATAAAATTAGGTTCATCCTCTATTGACATGAAGTGTGGTGTCTGGGGAGCTGAAACGTAAACAGTACACCTGACATTACTGTACTTTAAATGAAGAGAGCAGGGGCACCTGGGTGGCTCAGTCAGTTAAGCATTTGCCTTTGGCTCAGATCATGATCCCAGGGTCCTGGGATCGAGTCCTGAGTCAGGCTCCCTGCTGCTCAGTCTGCTGCTCAGTCCTCTGCCTGCCCCTCCCCCTGCTTGCACCCTCTCTGTCAAATGAATAAATAAAATCTTTTAAAAACATTAAAAAAAAATAAATGAAGAGAGCAAGTCAGTATGAAATAATTTTTGTTATAAGAATCATTTGAGTAACTTTCTTACTTATTAAAAGTGAGGCAACATGTTTACATTGCTCTACTAAAATTCTCTACTGACACACTGTCTCTCTGTTGGGAAGTCTTTGTCTCCAGCTAACTCCAGTATTTAGATCACAGAGAGGGAGTGCCCTACTTTGCCTGAGGAGTCCAGAGGCTCTCTGAGAGGGGAGAGTATCAAGACCTTCAGTATTTTTGCCTGAGACTCAAGTTAGGGACATCTGCTGGGATGGACTCAGGTGGCCCTGACCAAGCTCCAGTTATAAGTAAAGGGAAGCACAGGCACTAGAATAGAATGACCATGTGTTTAAAATAGACAGACCCAATAGCTACGTCTCGGACTATGTTGGTGGAGGGGTGGAACAAAGGGACATGTTGAGAGACTGTAGAACCTTTCTCAGCCGATCCTCTTGGGAGTTGGCTTATACCTGGGATACAAGCTATGCAAATGAGTCAAAGTTTCTGTAACTTTGAGAACTGTGCCCAAGAAGAAAACTAACAAATGAGTTTTGCTTCTCATGAACAATTATAACAAAGGCAGGAATCTGCACCTGGACAAAGGATAAGAGTGGGGATGTTAGCCATATCAAATTGGGGAAGACTGGGAGATGGCTACCTCACCAGAGTCAAACTGCTCCACAATGGAATGGAGAAACTTATTTGCTACATACCAGAGGTTTCACATGTAAATGCCTACAGAGCTCAAGCTGGTAAGGTAAATGAGGTGGCTTGATCAAATCATTAATTAATTGATTAAGTCGACTGTTATATGTCAGGCACTGTTCTAAGCACATGGAATAAATACATCAGTGAAAAAACCAACCCAACCCACCATAGTCAACAAGACAATGTCATTGGGGAGCTGAGATTCCAGGAAGGGGGATTTATATACAGTTGGGTTGTATGAAGATAAATGTCAGCTCAGAGTCTCAGTGGAAGCAACACAATAGAGAGTAGTGAAGTCTGTGCCAAACAGGCTTGTACATGCCCTGCCTGGAGGAGGCGATGGTTGTCAGCCTCAGGTGATTGCTGCAGGCAGGAAGGTGGCCCAGGGTTACCAGATCTAATGGTTTTTACAGAGGCATTATGAATCCTTGTTTTTTTGTGTCCAAGTTCCTGATTTTTAAATGTAGGCATTTCAATTTCAATGTAAAATACTGTGGGGACTGTATGTCATTGGGGGATGCTAGATGAGGGTACATTGTAAATTCACTATATTATTTTTATAGCACCATATGACCTAAAATGGTTTCTAAATAAAAATTTTATTTTTATTTATTTATTGCCTGTATTAAAATGGTCTAGATATGGCTCATAAATTGTCAGTTATAAGTTTTGCTCTACAAATGGATATTTGGTAAAGGAAATTTTAAAGAGCTATAATATCCATTCTTTTTTTTTTTTTTTGAAGTAGGCTCCACATAGAGCCCAATGTGGGGATTGAACTCAGGACTCTGAGATCAAGACCTGAGCTGAGATCAGGAGTTGGACATTCAACCGACTGATCCACCAAAATGCCCCTAAAGAGCTCTAATATCCATTCATTTGTTTGTTCACTCTTTATCCACCTACTCATTCAAATCTACTTATTAAGAATCTATTAGGTGTCTTCCAGGTGCTAGGGTCTATCATTGAACCAAAGACATCCTTGAACATAGTCAATGAGTTAATTATACAGTATTTTAAAAAGTGGTAAGTGCAATGGAGAAAATGAAGGGGGGATGGAGAGAGAGGGAGGCAATTTAAAATAAATCAACTCCCTGAATAGGAAGGCATTGGAGTTTTGTTTGGTACCGTCCTAAAAGAACATAAGCAATGGATCTTGTTTGGCCCTGAAGACTGTGCCAGGGACTAGTGACAGGTGGAGTTTTTGCCTAGATGCCCTAGTACCATTGTGAACCCCACTCGGCAATCTGGCGGTACGGTGAGCCTACTGGAAGTCACTGTTGCTGAGGGTGCTGGTGGTGGTCTCCAGACATACCTGGGGAAGGTTGTTGAAGATTTCAGTGATATTAGAAGGAAGTAGCCAGGTGGCAGTTCCTACTTCTAAGTAGCTTGCTCACAGTCACCTAGACCACTGAGAACCATAGAGAGGAAATTACTTGGAGTTCCATAGCTAAAAATATCTCTTTCATGCCACACACACATACACATGCATGCATATGCGTGCATACATTTCTACATAAGTAGTATATTTTATACTGTGTATTTTTTTATGTTCCCAAGTAGTTTTCAGAATAATGACTTTTTATGGCCACATAGAGTGCCATCATTTGGGTATACATTATGTATTTAAATGCTCCCTGATTTTTGGACATTTAGGACATTACTTCAATATTATATATAATGTAGCAATGAACACGACTGAATATAAATCTTTGTGTGCACCTGCATCCTTGAAAACTTTTAATTTTTCTTGCTTCCTTTTATTCCCAAAATACTGTATCAGTTTATACTTAGACCAAAATAAGTGAGAAAGACCACTTCCCTGTATATTTGCCAACACAGAATATTATCATTTAAAAAATTCCAAATCTTTTTCATGGCAAGGAATGGAATTATTATTTTATTTTGCCTTTCTATGATGCACTAAATTCTAAGAAAACTTTGTTACTTGGGATCTCATACAGGGAATCTGATGAGTGAGTCTCTAAATTGTTAAAATGTTTCTCTGTTCAGAAATGACCCAAATCAACAAAATCATGAATGAAAGAGGAGAGATCACAACCAACACCAAAGAAATACAAACAATTATAAGAACATATTATGAGCAACTCTATGCCAGCAAATTAGATAACCTGGAAGAGATGGATGCATTTCTAGAGATGTATCAACTACCAAAACTGAACCAGGATGAAATAGAAAACCTGAACAGA
>NW_027725938.1:0-316 GCF_054177405.1 Leptonychotes weddellii | reverse complement strand
CCGCATCGGGCTTCCTGCTCGGCAGGGAGTCTGCTTCTCCCTCTGATCCTCCCCCATCTCATGCTCTCTCTCTCTGTCTCAGTCTCTCTCTCAAATAAATAAATAAAATCTTTAAAAAAAAAAAAAAAAAGAAAATAAATTAACCTTATGTGAGGCAATGGCAGAAAGTTTTGCCTAGATGCGTGATACAAATGTGAGACTGCGTCTGTATCTTTTAAGCTACATAGCCCTTGATATTATTTAGAATAGTGCTCCATGCATAATGATTTCAAGAAATGTTTTTTTAAATGATACATCATACACTTATCTGATGAAA
>NW_027725937.1:0-316 GCF_054177405.1 Leptonychotes weddellii | reverse complement strand
AGTCCCGCATCGGGCTCCCTGCTCGGCAGGGAGTCTGCTTCTCCCTCTGACCCTCCTCCCTCTCATGCTCTCTGTCTCTCATTCTCTCTGTCTCAAATAAATAAATAAAATCTTTAAAAAAAAAAAAAAAAAAAAAGAAGATACACCAGAGAGCTTGCTGTCTCCACCATGTAAGGACATAACAAGAAGGTGGCCATCTGCAAATCAGGAAGAGAGCTCTCAGCACAATCAGACCATGCTGACACTCTGATCTTGGGCTTCCAGCCTCCAGAACAGTGAGAAAATAAATCCGTATTGTTTAAGCCACCCAGTCTGC
>NW_027725936.1:0-316 GCF_054177405.1 Leptonychotes weddellii | reverse complement strand
CTTTCGACAAAACATCCCTCGTCGTCATATAACATTTTTCTAAAACCTTGAGGTCCAGAATATTAAGTTTGTCTTTAATATTTACCTCCTGAGCAGTTTCACTTAAAAAAATAAAAAGAGAGGGGCGCCTGGGTGGCTCAGTCGGTTAAGCGACTGCCTTCGGCTCAGGTCATGATCCTGGAGTCCCGGGATCGAGTCCCGCATCGGGCTCCCTGCTCGGCGGGGAGTCTGCTTCGTCCTCTGACCCTATCCCCTCTCCTGCTCTCTCTCTCTCATTCTCTCTCTCTCAAATAAATAAATAAAATCTTAAAAAAAA
>NW_027725935.1:0-316 GCF_054177405.1 Leptonychotes weddellii | reverse complement strand
TATAGTGTCCTTCCTCATCTCTTATTATAGTCTTTGGTTTAAAATCTAATTTGTCTGATATAAGGATTGCCACCCCAGGTTTCTTTTTGTGTCCATTAGCATGGTAAATGGTTTTCCGCCCCCTCGCTTTCAATCTGGGGTTGTCTTTGTGTCTGAAATGAGTCTCTTGCAGACAAGATATCAATGGGTCTTGTTTTTTTTATCCAATCTGATAGCCTGTGTCTTTTGATTGGGGCATTTAGCTCATTTACATTCAGGGCAACTATTGTAATATATGAATTTAGTGCTATTGTATTGCCTGTATGGTGACTGTTAC
>NW_027725934.1:0-316 GCF_054177405.1 Leptonychotes weddellii | reverse complement strand
CCCCTCCCCTCTAGAACCCTCAGTTTGTTTTTCAGAGTCCATCGTCTCTCATGGTTCGTCCACCCCTCCGATTTCCCCCGCTTCATTCTTCCCCTCCTGCTACCTTCTTCTTCTTCTTTTTTTTTTTCTTAACATATATTGCATTATTTGTTTCAGAGGTACAGATCTGAGATTCAACAGTCTTGCACAATTCACAGCGCTTACCAGAGCACATACCCTCCCCAGTGTCTATCACCCAGTCACCCCATCCCTCCCACCCCACCCCCCAAAGCATCTGATTCTTGATATCGGCTCAGGTCATGATCTCAGGGTCCTG
>NW_027725933.1:0-316 GCF_054177405.1 Leptonychotes weddellii | reverse complement strand
AAGATTTTATTTATTTATTTGAGACAGAGAGAATGAGAGAGAGAGAGCACATGAGAGGGGGGAGGGTCAGAGGCAGAAGCAGGCTCCCTGCCGAGCAGGGAGCCCGATGCGGGACTTGATCCAGGGACTCCAGGATCATGACCTGAGCCGAAGGCAGTCGCTTAACCAACTGAGCCACCCAGGCGCCCCAGCTTGTGTTCTTCTTGACAGCACACAGGTGCTGATAAATACCGACCTCCAGGGTATTCTCTGCAAACACAGGCAGCGCGGCCCCTCACCCTCACGGGGGCACGCACGCACACGCGCACACATGCAC
>NW_027725932.1:0-316 GCF_054177405.1 Leptonychotes weddellii | reverse complement strand
AAAATACTATAAACTCGAATATAGCTGTTTGCTCCAATTAACGTACCTAATGTTGTAAAACTATAACTGTGACCATAGCTAGCATAGTTTAATTCTTTGTCATAAAGAGACTCCCATAATGGAGATAACTTTAATTTTTCATTAAACTCTCGTCGGGTCATCAATACAATAGGTATGTCTCTTTCTGCCCCTGTGATAATAGGTGGCGGTACTATCATGCTACCAATAGTACAAGATCCTGATGCACTTAAACGTTCTGGTGCATCAGCAATAGGGACAAAACTTTGATCGTCTTTGATAACTGCTGATACTTTTT
>NW_027725931.1:0-316 GCF_054177405.1 Leptonychotes weddellii | reverse complement strand
TTTTTTTTAAAGATTTTATTTATTTATTTGAGAGAGAGAATGAGATAGAGACAGAGAGAGCATGAGAGGGGGGAGGGTCAGAGGGAGAAGCAGACTCCCTGCTGAGCAAGGAGCCCGATGCGGGACTCGATCCCGGGACTCCAGGATCATGACCTGAGCTGAAGGCAGTCACTTAACCAACTGAGCCACTCAGGCGCCCGATACTGTAGTCTTAAGGCAAAAGTTTTTCCTCCTTTGAGAAACCTCAGTTTTTGCTTTTAAGTTTTTTCAACTGATTGGGTGAGGCCCGTACACATTATTGAGGATAGTCTCCTTT
>NW_027725930.1:0-316 GCF_054177405.1 Leptonychotes weddellii | reverse complement strand
AATACATCCAGGATGCCTACCTCAATACTTTTATTATGTGAAAGAGAAATACATTTATATCCTATTGGAGGCACTAGTATTTTGGGTTTTTCAGCAACAGATAACTAAATCAAATCATATATACTCCAGGGAGTTGGAGAATGAGATAGATCACAAAAATGTCAGCAGACTTTTTTTTTTTTTTTAAAGATTTTATTTATTTATTTGACAGAGAGAGAGATAGCGAGAGCAGGAACACAAGCAGGGGGAATGGGAGAGGGAGAAGCAGGCTTCCTGCCAAGCAGGGAGCCCGATGTGGGACTCGATCCCAGGACCC
>NW_027725929.1:0-5145 GCF_054177405.1 Leptonychotes weddellii | reverse complement strand
ATGGGTATTAAGGAGGGCACGTACTGCATGGAGCACTGGGTGTTATACGAAAACAATGAATCGTGGATCACCACATCAAAAACTAATGATGTATTTTATGGTGACTAACATAACATAGTAAAATTAAATTTTGAAAAAAAAAAAGTAAAAAGACTAGTCATAGAATTGCAAATTACATATCTGATAGGGGACTTGTATCTAGAATATATAAAGAACTTTTACAACTTAATAAAAAGACAACCCAATTTGTAAAAATAGGTAAAGGATTTGAACAGACATTTCCCCAAAGCAGATATACAGTTTGCCAATAAGGACATGAAAAGATGTTGAACATCATTACTCATTACAGAAATGCATGTCTAAATCCTTTGAGATCCTACTTTATACCCACTGGCATGGCTATAATATTTTTTGAAAAAAAAAAAGAAAAAACAGACTAGAATGGGAAGAAACAAGTGTTGATGAGGATTTGGAGAAATTTGAACTCTCATACATTGCTGATGGGATCATAAAATGATGCAGCTGCTTTGTTAAATAGTTGGACAGTTCCTCAAAATGTTAAACATTGTGTTACCATATATCCATGCAATTCCAATCCTATTTACCTTCCCAAGAAAATTGAAAACATATGTCCACACAAAATTTGTAATGAATGTTCATATCAGTACTACTCATAATAGCCAAAAAGTGGAGACAAACTTAATGCCCATTAACTGATGAATGGATAAACAAAATGTGGTATATCCATGTGATGAATTATTTCCCATAAATGGAATAATTATTGACACATGCTAAAATGTGGATGGGCCTTAAAAATATACTAAGAAGTCAGACACAAAAGGCTATATATTATATGATTACACCTATATGGAATTTCCAAAATAGGCAAAATCCTAGGGTAGAAAGTGGTTGCCAGGATTTGAGGGGGAAGAGGAAATGAGGAATAATTGGCAATGAGAATGAGATTTGGGAGGAGGTAATAAATATGTTCTGAAATTAGATAGTGGTGGTGGTTCCACAACTTGGTGAAGATGCTCAAAACTATTAAATTGTACACTTTAAAAGGGTGAATTTATGGCATTTGAATCACATATCAATTTTTTTAAAAGGTACCTAGATTTTGTTTTATTTGCTAGGTGCCTTGCCTAGCCGTATACCTTCTGGGAAGATCATTTCAGTTTTGCCCAGAGAAGAGAGTTAGAAACCAAAGTAAACATTACAAGAAGGAATAGTTCATGTCAGTCCCATTCAGTCATTAAACAAACAAACAAACAAACAAAAACTTAGTGATGAATTCTCTCGTGCTAGATACTAGGGATGTAGTTTAAACAAGACAGAAATGGGGGCACCTGGGTGGCTCAGTTGTTAAGCGTCTGCCTTCAGCTCAGGTCATGATCCCAGGGTCCTGGGATCAAGCCCCATATTGGGCTCCCTGCTCAGCAGGAAGCCTGCTTCTTCCTTTCCCACTCCCCCTGCTTGTGTTCCCTCTCTCACCATGTCTCTCTCTGTCAAATTAATAAATAAAATCTTAAAAAAAACAATAAACAAGACAGAAATGCACCCTGCTCTTAAGGGGCATACAGTCTGAGAACTTCCTACAGTTGGAGTTGCCAAATACAATGGCCTCCCTCTAGAGGAGGTGAGATGTCCTCCAATCACTGAGATGTTCAAGCAGAGGCTGTTGGGATGTTGTAGATGGAATTCAAGTCCTGACTAAGTGTCTAAGACCTTTAAGACCCCATTAGCTCTGAAATTCTAATCCTCTGACAAGTCTCACTAATGTGCCAATGGTTGCTTCTGGATTTTGGCCTCAACATTTAAAAATACTTATTGCAGGATTGGAGGCATTAAAAAGAGAATGCATAGTGTCTACCGCAATTACAACTATTTAGTTTTCTCTTTCTCAGACACTGCTTGTTCTCAGCATGCTTCCTCTATGTTTAGGTTTTATTGTTTTGCTTCTGCCTGTATAATTTGCCTACTCTTCAACATTCATTGCAGTAGTATTACATGAGAAGGAGCATGGTCAGCCTTCAAGGATCTCTTCTAAAAGAATGGGACCCTCAGGATGATATTTTTGAAGAAGTTGGAAGTCCAACAAACTGGACTTTAAATCATGGCTCCAACTTTTAATAAATGGATAATCTTCCTCAAGTTATTTTATTTCCGAGAGTCAGTGTCTTAATCTGTAAAAATATTTAACTTGCAAATCTGTTAAAAGTTTTAAAAATTATTCATAATCTGGGCACACAAGAATGACAGTTAATATCATTAACAAGATTATTTTGATAGCACAAAGTTGAATTAAGAACCAAGGATGGTCTCTCTTTTTTTTTTTTAAGATTTTTATTCAAAATTCGTATCTAATTTTGAATATAAAGACCATTCAAATTATTTTTCCTAGAATAGAGAAGTAAGCATTCAAGTATAGAAAAGTTATGTGAGACATTAGGAAGAACATTGAACCTGGATTTGGAGATTTAAGTTCCTTCCGTAACTCTCACATAAGTAATCATGTGATCTTAAATAAGTATTTACATTTTTGAATATCAACTCTCTCATCTCTGTAATGCAGGGTCACCCTAATCAACATTTTCCAGTAGGGTTCCTTGATTAAATCAATTTGGGAAACTCTGAGTTGGACAAAATTAACCTTAAAAAATACTGCAATCCTTCTTAGAGTCTTTTTATGCCAACATATATTGTGATTCCCAAGCAGGGTATATAATAGGCAGTGTTTCTTAAATTTATGGAGCACTGAACCACTTTTTATGGAGCATCTCCCAAGATCAGCATGGCACAGAACACATACTGGGAAGTACTACCCTACATTGTATCTAAGAAAGACCCTTCAAGCTCTAATGTTCTGAGGTGAGCTGCCTCCTGCGCCTACGAGTTTTCTAACTCAAGGGACTCTTAACCTCTCTGAATTTCAGTTTTATGTCTGTAAAATGGGGACAATTGCCATCTGCTTACCCCACAGCTTGGTGGGAAGATGAAATAATGCACTTGAAAGAGCTTTACAAACTATAAGATACTATACAAATGCAAAGGGTATCTTCATTTCCTGATAAGATTCTTTAAAACATGAAATTTTACTAAGAATATTCAAGAAGATATAAACAACAGATGTGTGCACATGTTTATACCGAATCTGAGACAGAGAAGTGTGCGAAATTTCTTTCTCTCACACCAAGGGAATTTCCTGATTATTGTTTGGGCTTGTGTTTAATTAATATGATGCATTTTGTAAGTATCTATGACTTCCCATACCTTCAAAATGCCTATTTGTATAATTAATTAATGAGTAATTAAATTGTGAAGACCCACTGGGCTCTGTAATTGCTGAGGGACAGAAAGCACTCACAGAGATTGTGTTTCTCATGTGCTGTTTTCATAGAATTTGTAGATGGGAAATAGAATGCTTACGGAAGGTTGGAGGGTAAAGATATAATACAGATATGTGACAAAATGGAAAGGGTAAGTTTGGAGCCAGAAGACTGGAGTGTGTTTCTAATGATTCCAGTCACTGGCTGGATGACCATGGGCAAGCAATAACCCTCTGAGAATCAGATCTTTCCTCTATGAAATGGGCTTTTTGATAAAACATTGTGTAGCTATTGTGAAGGAAAAAAATGAGAAAATCCTTTGTAATTCTATCTTGCTATGGTAATATTAGCTTTATGGCTTTGATAAGGTATTTGAAGGTTTTGATAAAGCACTTCAAATATGCTGAACTGATCAACAAGAAACCACCAGAAAATTCTGATCACATAAGCCTCTACCAGCTTCTTTGGCCCTTGTTAGCATTAAAAAGCACATGAAAATATAATACACGGTAAGTACATAAAATATATAATATCCCATGTAGAAAATATAACTATTATTATGTGAAATTCAACTCCATTTAGTCTATGGTGGACTTTATATAAATCTGCTTTTTTATATTCTTGATCTTATAATATGGGTTATCCTTTAAGAATGATTCCACTATAACACAGATATAAAAAGAACATTTAAAAACCCCTAAAATTCCTAAGTAATAGTCACTGCACCTCTTCCTTCTCTACTTTTAAGACACTCTCTATAACCACAGACAAAATAAATACTAACTTAAAAGTTATAACGTATCACTATTCATACCTCAATATGCTATATTCTGGAAAAGATTTTCTCAGAAGCAGTTTAATTTGATTGTTGTCCCATAGAACTAGGATTGGACTTAGTTTTCTGAAAAGGAATTGGTCGTCCAGCTTTTTACAGAATAAACCACAAACTCCATTTTTACTTATCAGTTACATTTCTTTATGCTATAAAATGATCAATGGATATTTCTTTAGAAAATATTATGAAGGAGGCATTACAATAACCAGTTATATAAAACTACATTCAATAATTCAGCCTCATAGTAAACCATATAACATTTTTAATTTTGAACAACTTTTTAGTACAATAAACATGAAGGTAGAGAACTGCTTTTATGAGGTAGGAGCAGTGGATCCAATATTATATATTTGTTCTTTTTTCTTATAGTGAATTTCAGGATCAGTTGTTGGACTTTGAAGGGGTTGGAATCCATTTTGTCTGCAGTGATGAGTACAATACATGTGAAAAAGCCATTGTGTTAGAGTAGAAGCTGATGTGGTCAAATGGATATGGTTGACATGGTTTGTTAAGAACTGGTATGAACTGCTGATTGGACACAAACCTAGAAAACAAAAACAGATAAGCCTCTAAAACATGTGACAGCCTCAGTGGCAACTTGAGAAAATAGATATGACTCAGATTATAATTTACAATGGGCGTATGCACCTGGATCCCTGGGCAGTGTTCTTTGTGCGATTACAGTGTCACTGAAATTATGTGATCAACTAGGGGGAAACCTAAAGACACCAATAGATTAGATAAATATCCTAAAGGGTCATATACTGGAATCCTTTCTACATCTTACTTCTGTAATAACTGGGACAAATCCCTTTGGAAGATGGGTTTTTGATGTTCAGGTGAGATTTACCTTTGTGATTTCAGGATCATGTTTGTATATGCTTTCTTATTTTTTTTTTAAAGATTTTTTATTTATTTATTTGAGAGAGAGAGAATGAGAGAGAGCGAGTACATGAGAGGGGGGAGGGGCAGAGGGAGAAG
>NW_027725928.1:0-316 GCF_054177405.1 Leptonychotes weddellii | reverse complement strand
CTGTCTCTGCAAGCCCCCGACATCCCAGCCCCCTCTTCCCTCCCTCCCCCTGATCCTGCCCTGGCTGCCTGGGTGCCTTCTCCTAGAGACTGCTGGGTCCTTTGTGAAAGCCATCTCTACTCAGGCTTCCCTTCAGCTTAGCGAAGTGTGAGCCTGACCTGAAGGCCCCCGCCTCAGCTTCTTCAGGAAAGAGGCACTCTCAGCAGCCCTTCCCAGCCAGAAGCCTCCTCTCCCTTGGGCCTCCTTCCACACCCTATGGTAGAGAGAGCCCCTGGCCTGGCTGCCACCACGTCCACACTGGTAGCTGGTTCTTCCC
>NW_027725927.1:0-316 GCF_054177405.1 Leptonychotes weddellii | reverse complement strand
GGATCTCAGGGACCCTGAACAGCAAAACAGTCTTGCAGAAGGACAGAGCTGGAGGCCTCACGCTTCCTGACTTCCAGACCTACTACAAAGCTACAGCAATCAACACAGCGCGGTGCTGACATGAAGAGAGAAGGGCCTGGGAGAGAAGGGCCCAGAAACGGACCCTCACCGATCTAAAATGGTTCTCGGCAGGGTGCCAAGATCATTCAGTGGGAGAGCGGTCGTTTCTCAATAAATGATGGTGGGAAAACTGAATATCCATAAGCAAGAAAATAAACCTCTACTAAACTTCACACCTTTTACAAAATTAGCCCCA
>NW_027725926.1:0-316 GCF_054177405.1 Leptonychotes weddellii | reverse complement strand
CTGAGCCGAAGGCAGTCGCTTAACCAACTGAGCCACCCAGGCGCCCCAGCATTTGTATGTCTTAAGAGTGTGTCAAATACATATCTTCAGAGGAGGTTGGCATCAGTGTGATTTCTTATCTGTATTTCAAGAGAAAGTTATATGCCATTAAGATCTTACCTGCAAGGACTGTGTGCAATGGCAAGGTTATTGAAGACCTGAGTAAAGGTGTTATATTAGTTTGATAGGTACCATAACAAAATGCCACTGACTAGTTGACTTAAACAGCAGGAATGTATTTTCTCACATTTCTGAAGGCTAGAATTCCATGGTTAAG
>NW_027725925.1:0-316 GCF_054177405.1 Leptonychotes weddellii | reverse complement strand
GTGGGAGGATGGGTTAGCTTGGTGATGGGTATTGAGGAGGGCACATTCTGCATGGAGCAGTGGGTGTTATGCACAAATAATGAATCATGGAACACTTCATCTAAAACTAATGATGTAATGTATGGGGATTAACATAAGAATTAAAAAAAATAAAAAAAAATAAAAAAAATAAATAAAAAAAAAGAAAGGCTAAAATTAACAACAAAGGAAACGACTGGTGTTGGCGAGGATGAGGAGAAAGGGGAACCCTCTTGCAGTGTTGGTGGGAATGCAAACTGGTGCAGCCACTCTGGAAAACAGTATGCAGGTTCCTCAA
>NW_027725924.1:0-316 GCF_054177405.1 Leptonychotes weddellii | reverse complement strand
CAGACAGAAGAGGGAATCCATAGGACATGTTTTCTCATTTTGTCTGGTGTTCTGGATTTCTTACTTTCAGAAATCATCATAAAGCAACAAAGAGGAGAAGCAAAAACATGTTCATATGTGTTTGATGGAACTAAAGTATTGGCAACTCCAAACCATAATGTATGAACAAGGGCTGTCAAATGGCATGAAATTAAAGAAGAAAGGTATCAGAATGTACTAAAGAGGACAGCCTCAGTATCCATTCCTTGGAAACACTTTGGAAATAAAAATTCCTGGCTCCCACTAAAGACCTCCTGAGTCAGAAACTGATTCCATA
>NW_027725923.1:0-316 GCF_054177405.1 Leptonychotes weddellii | reverse complement strand
TTCTTTCTATGAGTGAATAAATATGTGATTCTTATACAATGCTTTCTTTCCTCCTCCTCCTCCTCCTCCCACTCCTCCTCCTCTTCCTCCTCCTCCTCCTTCTTCTCCTTCTCCTTTTTCTTCTTCTTCTTCTTCTTCTTCTTCAGTATGCTCCATGCTCAGAGGGCTTGAACTCACAACCCTGAGATCAAGACCTGAGCTGAGATCAATAGTCGGTCGCTCATCTGAGCCACCCAGGCGCCCCCATATTCTTATACAATGCTTTCTCTGTGTGAGGCACTACTCTAACTGCACCTCTTATGTTAACAAATTCAGT
>NW_027725922.1:0-316 GCF_054177405.1 Leptonychotes weddellii | reverse complement strand
TGGTGATGGTGGTGATGATGATGGTGATGGTGGTGATGGTGGCGATGATGGTGGTGATGATGGTGATGATGGTGGTGATGATGGTGATGATGGTGGTGATGGTGGTGATGATGATGGTGATGGTGGTGATGGTGGTGATGATGGTGAAGATGGTGCTGGTGGTGGTGATGATGGTGTTGATGATGGTGATGATGATGGTGATGATGATGGTGATGATGATGGTGATGATGGTGACAATGATGGTGGTGACGATAAGACTTCATAGAGTGGATGTGAGAGTTGAATGAGTACATACAATGGCCTTCACAGGGTGCTT
>NW_027725921.1:0-316 GCF_054177405.1 Leptonychotes weddellii | reverse complement strand
TTTAGTCTCAATTCAGCCTCCATTTACATTTTGGATTTATCCAGTAAAAGGACCTTAGAAGTTTAATTGGTGAAAACATTAGGTTTTTAGTATGTATTCTCTTCCTGCAGTCATTCACTCACACCCAGGCATCCCCCTCCCCGCCATGGGCCTCACATTTGGGAGATGAGGAAAGGGTGGGTTCTTACAGGTGACCAGAGGTGAAGGGTTTGAGATGTCCCTTTGGGAGGCCTCTAACTAGCTCTCGTCTTTTCTTTCGTCCCTATTTGGGGGCAAAAAACAGAGTCTCGGGATGCCTGGGTGACTCAGTTGGTTA
>NW_027725920.1:0-316 GCF_054177405.1 Leptonychotes weddellii | reverse complement strand
TGTGTGTGTGTGTGTAGAATTCCAGTATTATCTACATATTGGTCTGGTAACCTTTTCAGAGTCTGAAGTGCCGTGGATTGAAGCTGACTGATAGGAGAATAATCAACCTCAGTAATGTTCTTTGAGCGCTGAATGAGATGCTTTAAAAAGTCATTTTCATTTACATTTTCTTCTGAGGCAGTTCAGCCCTGATACCCAATGGTAGACAGACTTAGCTTGTAAAAGGGGTTTGGTTTCATTGACATATCCTCCCAATAAGATGATCAAACACTTCATTTTACCTTTCTCATGACATCACCTTCATTCTTTTTTTTTT
>NW_027725919.1:0-316 GCF_054177405.1 Leptonychotes weddellii | reverse complement strand
TCCCCTGCACACCCTCTGTCCACCGCCCCAACATCTGGTTCCGCCTGATGAAATGCGGATTATCAAGGACTCCCGTTCAGCACATCCAATGTAAAGCCTCCTCCCACAGCTGTTGTATTTTATCAGAGGCTTTGGCAATCTTTCGCCATGGCCCCCAGAGGGGAGATTTCAATATGGGACATTTGGATCAGCAGCAACCTAGCTGCAGCTTGTTTTGATCCTCTTCTGTCACCGTATTTCCAACAGACTTGGAGTTGGGGTGGGACCTTGGGGTGGCTGGGGCACCACCATGATCTGGTTGTGACTCTGGGCAAGT
>NW_027725918.1:0-5145 GCF_054177405.1 Leptonychotes weddellii | reverse complement strand
GGGGTGGCTGGGTGATGGTCACTGGGGAGGGTATGTGCTATGGTGAGCGCTGTGAACTGTGTAAGACTGATGAATCACAGACCTGTACCCCTGAAACAAATAATACATTATATGTTAATAAAAAAAATAAAGAAGATAGTAGGAAGGGAAAAATGAAGGCGGGGGGAAATCAGAGGGGGAGATAAACCATGAGAGACTATAGACTCTGAGAAACAAACTGAGGGTTTTGGAGGGGGGAATGTGTTAGTCTGGTGATGGGTATTAAGGAGGGCACGTATTGCATGGAGCACTGGGTGTTATACACAAACAATGAATCATGGAACACTACATCAAAAACTAATGATGTAATGTGTGGTGACTAACATAATAAAATAAAATTAAAGGTTTTATTTATTTATTTGACAGAGAGAGAGACAGTGAGAGAGGGAACACAAGCAAGGGGAGTGGGAGCGGGAGAAGCAGGCTTCCTGCCTAGCAGGGAACCTGATGCAGGGCTCAATCCCAGGACCCTGGGATCATGACCTGAGCCGAAGGTAGACGCTTAATGACTGAGCCACCCAGGCACCCCTGAATCTGACCAATTCTTAAGGGAAAAGACAATCAACCGATGCCAATCCTGAGATCACGCAGGTACTAGAATTATCAAAGACATTTAAGCAACTATTATAACTAAGCTCTATGAGATAAAGGTAAATACACTTGAAATAAATGGATAAATAGAAATTCTCAAGATTATAGAACTGTAAAAAAGAAATTAAAATTTAGAACTAAAAAACACAATTATCTGAAATTAGAAAACCAACTCATGGGATGGACTTAGCAGAATGGCAATGACAGAGGCAAGAGTCAATGAACTTGGAGTTAAAGTGACAAAGATGATCCAACCTGTCAAACTGCAGAACAGAGAGAAAAAAGACTGGGAAAAACAAGAAAGGAAAAATGGTATCAGATACCTGTAGGACAATATCAAAAGATCCAACATTCATGTCACTAGAGTCCTCAAAGGAAGAGACTGGTGCAGAAAAAAAAAAGATCGAAAGAAGTAATGGCCAAAAATTTTCCAATTTGGGGGCGCCTGGGTGGCTCAGTCAGTAAAGCATCTGCCTTTAGCTCAGGTCATGATCTCAGGGTCCTGGAATTGAGCCCTGTGTCAGGCTCCCTGATGAGCAGGGAGTCTGCTTCTCCCTCTCTCTGCCCCCACCCTGCTCATGCTCTTTCTACTCTCTCTCAAATAGAATCTTTTAAAAAATACTTAAAAAATTTAAAAAAAATTTTTTTAAGGTACCAAATTTGGAGAAAGATATAAATTTATAGATTCAAGAAGCTCAGCACAGCCTAGGTGGCTCAGGTGGCTCAGTTGGTTGGGTGTCTTGACTCTTGGTTTCAGCTCAGGTCATGATATCAGGGTTATGGGATCCAATTCCGCGTTGGGCTCTGCGCTCAGTGCAAAGTCTGCTTGTCCCTCTCCCTCTGCTCCTCCCCCTGCTCTCTCTCAAACAAATAAATAAAATCTTAAAAAAAAAAGAAGCTCAGGGCGCCTGGGTGGCTCAGTTGGTTAAGCAACTGCCTTCAGCTCAGGTCATGATCCTGGAGTCCCGGGATCGAGTCCCACATCAGGCTCCCTGCTCGGCGGGAAGTCTGCTTCTCCCTCTGACCCTACCCCCCTCATGCTCGCTCTCTCTCTCTCAAAAAAAAAAAAAAAAAAAAGCTCAGCACACCAGAAAAAATATAAACTCAAAGAAACCCCCAGAAACATTACAATCAAATTGCTGGAAAGCAAAGTTGAGGGGAAAAAAAAAAAAAAACAAAACTTTGAACAAAAGCACACTGCGTATGAGGAAACAATGATCCAAATGTCTGTGAAGTTGTCATCAGAAATAATGGAGGCCAGAAGATAATGGAACATCTTTTTTTTTCAGAATTTTTTTTTAAGAGAGGGAGGGCAGGAAGCAGCAGAGGGAGAGGGAGAATCTTAAGCTGGGCATGGAGCCCCATGCAGGGCTTGATCTCACAACCCCAAGATCATGACATGAGCCAAAATCAAGAGTCGAATGCTTAACTGACTGGGCCACCCAGGCGCACTGATAATGGAACATCTTAAAAATACTAAGGTGAAGAAATGTCAACAGAATTCTGTATCCAGCAAAAATATCCTTCAAGAATGAAGATGAAATTTAAAAATTCACACAGGAATACGAAGAGATATTGTCACTGGTAGATTTGTTCTAAGAGAAATGACACAGGATCTTCAGAGTGAAGGGAAATAATATCAGAGGGAAGCACAGAACTTCGGGAATAAATAAAGAGCAGCAGAAATGGTAAAATATCTGGGTAAGTATAACAGATCATTTTTCTCCTTTTGAATTATTTAAGATATGTATGGTAGTCGAAAGCAAAAATGGTAACATTGTGGGGGGGGGCGGTTAAAATGTATGTACATATAATGCATTTGAAAACTGTAACATAAAGGAGATAAGGTAAAGGGACCTATATTAAAGCTTCTATGTATTGTTTGAAATGTTAAAACGTAAGTCTAAGTAGCCAGGAGGAACTTCACTCTGTGTGGTCCCCAAGGCTCCATTAACTCTGACCCTGGGGCAAGGACCATCTCCAAGCCTAGTGGGGGCTGCCCTCCCGCCCCCTCTGGGCCCTCCTCCCCCAGGCTGCTCCCCAGGAGGCACAGCCAAGCTCCTTCTGAGCTGCTGCCCGCTGACAAGGCTGCAGGAATCTGTTGCCTTGGCAACCGGCTTGGTTACCAAGGCCGCCCACTGGGACATCACTTGAGCAGCTGGTGACATTTGAATACGCGGACAGTGTGTATTGATGTGGAAGTTCCCAATTGTGATAACCGCAGTGGGTTATAAAAGGGAATCCTGGTTTTTAGAAAATATACAGTGATGTGTTATGGGTGAAGGGGCATTGCACCTCCAGTCTTAAATGGTTCAGAAAAGTGCATTTAAATATAAATACATTCCTATAGATAATAGACAGACGTAGATACATAACGTGACAAAGCAGACAGGGCAAGATACAACCAACTGGTGAATCTGGGCAGAGTCTACAGGAGTTTCTGGTATTGATTTTGAAATTTTCTGTAAATTTGAAACTATATCAAAATTAAAAGTTATGAAAACAAAAAAGCAAAATAAAATATATGCCCAAGTACAATTTAAAAGATTAACTGTGTATCTTAATCCCTAGAGCAACTATTAAACTAAAAAAATACGGAGATATTGACAAAAAGTAAATATACTGAAAATAGAGTAAATTGCAATTGCACTTCCTATGCAAGACCTGTGCATTCAAAACTACAACCTTACTGAGATAGATTTTAAAAGACCTAAATAAATAGAGAGATACATCATGTTCATGAATTGGAAGACTCAATATTGGTATTTCAATGATCCACAGATTGAATGCAATCCCAAACAAAATCCCCACAGGCTATTATGTAGAAACTGACAAGCTGATTCTAAAACTTACACGAAACTATCAAGGACCTAGAATAGCCAAGACATTATGAAAAGGAAGAACAAAGCTGGAAGATTCATAGCACCTGATGTGAACAGGCACATAGATCAACACATATGTGTTCAACTGTTTTCAACAAGGGAGCCAAGGTAAACTGATAGAGGAAATATAGTATTTTCAGAAAAGCTGCTGGAATAATTGAATATGCATAGGCAAAAGAAAGAACATTGATCCTTACCTCACACCAGGTAAAAAATACTTCTCTCATTATGTCCATTGGCTTAAATATAAGAGCCAAAAATTGTAAATCTTCTGAATGAAATCATATGAGAAACTCTTTGTTACCATGGATTAGGATTAGAAAGAGAATTGCTTAATAGGGCACAAAAGGCATGGATCATAAAAGAAAAGCTTGATAAACTGGGCATTATCAAAATAAAGAATGTCTTTTTTTTTGAAAGATCCTATTAAGATAAACACAAGCCACAGCCTGGGAGTAAATACATGGAAAACACATAGCTGCTAAAGGACTTGCATCCAGAATATATAAAGAACTCTTAACCATTTGATAGCAACAAAAATGGCAAAAAGTTACCACAAACAGTTCACCCAAGATGTAGAGAGTCTAGTGAGCACAGGAAAAGACGCTAAACATTAGTTATTGGAGAAGTGCAAATTAAAATCAAAATGAGATGCTCTAACACAAGTACTAGAAAGAAAGACTAACAATACTGATAATACCAAGTGCTAGCAAGGATGCAAAACACCTAGAACTTTCATGTTGTTGATGGTCAACAAAAATGGTACAGCTGTGCTGGGAAATAGTGTGATGCTGTCTTGTGAAGTTAAACATACATTCACCATTATGACCAAGCAATCCCAATCCAGATATTTACCTAAGAAGATAAATAAGTGTGCATACAAACACCTGGACATGAATGTTCATACCAGCTTCTTTCATAATAACCAAAAATTCAAAAAATTCAAATGTGTGTAAACTGCTTAGTGAATAAACAAATATAGCATTATTTACCTTCAAAAAGGAACAAAATGCTGACATATATCAAACATAGATGAACCTAAAAAGTGTTAAGGTAAGTAAAAGAAGCAAGACACATAAAGTTATTTACTATGAAATGCATTTATATTCTAGAAGGAATAAAACTAGAAGAATAGAAATGAGAAGAATCCAAATCCAAATCCCAGATATGTAAGTGAGAATTTTAATTACAAAGGGGCACAAAGGGATGCTTTAGGGGAATGAAGAAGTCCAATATGTTGATGCTGTTGGTGGTTACATCACTAAATCTTTGTTAAATCTATAGAATCATACACCTAACAAAGGTGAAGTTCAGGGTATATATATTATGCCTCAATAAACCTCACTTAAAAAAAAAACAGTCACATCTGTATAAACGTATAATGAAAATGTGAATTATATTAAAATATTATATACAACCAAATGCCATATGGTGCTACTTATTAATTTCCTTTTATTAAAATACCTATTAAGCATTAAGAATAAACAATATAAAAAAGTTGTGACCTCTAGTTAATGATATGCCTTTGGCAGTATTTAGGGGTGAAGGGTACCGATCTCTGAAACTTACTGTGAAACTCACCACAAAAAGAAAGAGGACTGATGGAAGGACAGAGGAATCAGTACAGACAGAA
>NW_027725917.1:0-316 GCF_054177405.1 Leptonychotes weddellii | reverse complement strand
TTCAAAGAATTTTTAAATCACATTATTTTCCATTTATTGGATAAACCAAATTGTTCACTTGTATGGTTAACCTGCAGATAGTTACATTTCAATTTTTTTTCTTTTTTTTGTTATATTAATCACCATACATTACATCATTAGTTTTTGATGTAGTGTTCCACGATTCATTGTTTGCATATAACACCCAGTGCTCCATGAGTAACGTGCCCTCTTTAATACCCATCACCAGGCTAACCCATCCTCCCACCCCCCTCCCCTCTAGAACCCTCAGTTTGTTTTCAGAGTCCACAGTCTCTCATGGTTCGTCTCCCCCTCC
>NW_027725916.1:0-316 GCF_054177405.1 Leptonychotes weddellii | reverse complement strand
TGTAAATTCATACCTTAAATATACTTGCAGTAATCTGATGGCATTGGCCATGAGAAATATAATAAAAAAGTGACATTGTTTTTAATTGATATTAAAATATTTTATAAACAATATCAATGTATCACTGATTTTTCTAAACAGTGAACAATTATTTTATTTTTTTTTTCATTCCCCAACCTGGAATCCCATTCTTTTATTTATTTTTTTTTTTTTGTAGTTTTTAATTTTATTGTGTTATGTTAGTCACCATACAATATATCATTAGTTTTTGATGTAGTGATCCACGACCCATTGTTTTCGTATAACACCCAGTGCT
>NW_027725915.1:0-316 GCF_054177405.1 Leptonychotes weddellii | reverse complement strand
TTCAGGAATTATGATGATTATGGATCATATGCTGTAAATCAGACACAAAGCTGATGAGCACTTTAGAATGCATTAATTCCAGGTAGTTACTATTATTACCATTTTACAGAGGAAGAAATCGGAAGTCATAGAGGTTTAATACTTTGGCCAAGGCTACACAGTTATTAAACAAACCAGACCTAACTTCAAAGCCTGTGCAAGATTATAACCCTTGCCCCATACTTCCTCCTTAACTTTACACTAACCATCTGCCCCTGGGCTGGTTTAATGGGCAACCACATCCACTAGACTTCACTGCTGATAACATCTGGGATGA
>NW_027725914.1:0-316 GCF_054177405.1 Leptonychotes weddellii | reverse complement strand
GACTGCCTTCGGCTCAGGTCATGAACCCGGAGTCCCAGGATCGAGTCCCGCATCGGGCTCCCGGCTCGGCGGGGAGCCTGCTTCTCCCTCTGACCCTCTTCCCTCTCATGCTATCTCTGATTCTCTCTCTCTCAAATAAATAAAATCTTTAAAAAAAAAAAAAAAGAAGAATCCGTATTTTAGGATATCGTAGGAAGTCGTTTCATTAGTGCTTAGACTTCTTTTTAAAACGTAAACTCTTTAAGATCTCCTTACTGGGCCCTGAATGTATTATTTTTGTGTTATGTTTTGAGGTGAGTGTACATTTTGTGGGTAT
>NW_027725913.1:0-316 GCF_054177405.1 Leptonychotes weddellii | reverse complement strand
TTGCCTGCTTTTGCTTCATATATTTCTTTGTTAGGTAGGCATATGCTTATAATTGCTACATCTTCCTGATGGGTTGACCTTTTAATTATAAAATGTCCCTCTTTATTTGTAGTACCATTTTTTTTGTATTAAAGTCTATTTTGGGGGCACCTGGGTGGACTCAGTCAGTTGAGCCTCCAACTCTTGGTTTCGGCTCAAGTCATGATCTCAGGGTCCTGTGATTGAGCCCCATGTTGGGCTCCATGCTCAGTGGGGAGTCTGCTTGAAAATTCTCTCCCTCTGCTCCTCCCCCTACTCTCTCTCTCTCTAATAAATA
>NW_027725912.1:0-316 GCF_054177405.1 Leptonychotes weddellii | reverse complement strand
GGATAATAATGGTCAGGCCATGCAGTGGCACGTCAACTTGTTATTTATGTCAGATGATAGATTTGTACTTTTGAAAAGGGGCATTTGTTCGAAGTATTGGTGCTTGCTGTTGAAAAGGGGGGGGGAGGGGGCAGAGAAGGAGGGAGGGAGAGAGGGGGCTGGAAGGAAGGAAGGAAGAAGAAAGAAAGAGAATGAAAGAAAGGAAGAAAGAAAAGAGGGAGGGAGGAAGACTACTAATGAAGAGAGGAAGAGAACTAGCTCTTATTTAGTGCTTTCTGCATGTAAGTGTATTTTGGAAAGTGACCCCATTATATAG
>NW_027725911.1:0-316 GCF_054177405.1 Leptonychotes weddellii | reverse complement strand
TATGTAATATATTCTATTTGAAATCATTGCAAACTATGATTTTCCTTAATGACTTGATTCTTTTTTCATGTCATGACTCTCTTTTTGTCTGATGCTTTATAAAAAATTTGCAAAAAAATATTTTACAATATTATTCCATCTATGTTGTATTTACCAGAATATCCTCAATTATGTCTAATATGCAGAAGATACCTTGCAACAGTTTTTAATTGGTCATGGGGTTTTTGTTATTGTTCATGGAAATGGAGAAATTAATGGCTATCCATCTTCATAGCTATTAAGGTAATTAAAATTTATAACTTAAAGTTTCCTAAAT
>NW_027725910.1:0-316 GCF_054177405.1 Leptonychotes weddellii | reverse complement strand
TTTTTTTTTAAAGATTTTTTATTTATTTATTTGACAGAGAGAGACATAGCGAGAGCAGGAACACAAGCAGGGGCAGTGGGAGAGGGAGAAGCAGGCTTCCCGCGGAGCAGGGAGCCCGATGTGGGACTCGATCCCAGGACCCTGGGATCATGACCTGAGCCGAAGGCAGACGCTTAACGACTGAGCCACCCAGGCGCCCTCCATTTGATTTTTTAAAAAAACAAAAATTAATGCTGTGGTTATAATTTATATAACTAGTTAGATCACTGGTACTTAAAACGTGAAGTAGTCCACTTAAGCAAGACTAAGCCACTCA
>NW_027725909.1:0-316 GCF_054177405.1 Leptonychotes weddellii | reverse complement strand
TGGGGGACTTTCTAGATATCTTTTTGTTATTGGTGTCTTATTTTTTTTTTTTTTCAACATTACCAACAACTTTAATTTTGGATTTCAAAGCTCCAAAACTGTGAGAGAATACATTTTTGTTGTTTTAAGTCACCCAATTTTGGTACTTTGGTACTTTGTTACAGTAGCCTAAAAAACTACTACACTGCTTTATTTTTTTCCCCATTACCTGTTTTTAAGATATTATTATAAAGATTATCAACAGGGCTTATCTTTCACCCAGTATGAATTCCTTCATGACGAATAAGGTCAGAGCGACTACCAAAGGCCTTTCCAC
>NW_027725908.1:0-316 GCF_054177405.1 Leptonychotes weddellii | reverse complement strand
GATCAGTGATTGTTAGAGGTAAAGATGGGAGGAGGGGGGTGACTATAAGAAGATAGCACTGTCCTATATTCTGGTTGAGATGGTGGTAACCTGAATCTTATTTGGGATAGTGAAAGAAAGGATAGGGGATTATTTTTATTGCTGTTGTTATGACATTTTTTTTTAACTTTTAAAATGAGTTTATTAAATTCAATGATGGGAGTTCTCAGAAGAATATTTTTATGAAGATTGTTTTTTCTTAGGACAGTCAAAAAGAAAACCAAAATTGTCTTAGCATAGTCACAGATGCTGAAGTATTCAAGCCTCTGTAGGTGGG
>NW_027725907.1:0-5145 GCF_054177405.1 Leptonychotes weddellii | reverse complement strand
TGGGTGGCTCAGTCGGTTAAGCGTCTGCCTTCGGCTCAGGTCATGATCCCAGGGTCCCGGGATCGAGCCCCGCATCGGGCTCCCTGCTCCGCGGGAAGCCTGCTTCTCCCTCTCCCACTCCCCCTACTTGTGTTCCCTCTCTCGCTGTGTCTCTCTCTGTCAAATAAATAAATAAAATCTTTAAAAAAAAAAAAAAGAAATGAAAGAAGGTGGACAAGAATCAGGAGGTAGTGTAACAGAAACACAGGGAAAAGAGGAAGTGAGCAAGAAATCCAAAGGACACAGAGAGATCCAATAACACGAGACTGAAAATTGGCCATCTCCAGGACAAAAAGCAACTGTGATGCTAAGGACCAAACTATGAATATGGACAGTTTGAATCCCTCTGCTGGTTCAGTGTTCCCCAAAATGTTTACAGTTTAAGCCCAGCAAGGGCTTATAACATAGGACCTTATATAGCTGATTATTGTAAAAATTATATGTGACCTATCAAGTTTTCTATAAAACTTCAATCAGGTTCACTTGAAACAAAGTCCTAAGCAAATTTTATTAATTGTTCCTTCCTAAATTATATCATTTGTATACTTGCCTTCACTTTGAAAACATATTAGATGACTATATCACAGATTAACCCATTACTATGATTTATATTTATTTATTATAATTTCCTATTTAATTTCCCTATTTATTTTTTTCTGACTCAAGCTGTATTTGGTCATTCTGTACTCACAGTTTATCTATCATGCTGAATCACTGTACTAAAATATGAAATTTCTTCCTCTCAGGTAAAGAAAAAAGTTACTAGTTTAATTAACTAAACCCAAGCCACCAACATGGCTTAGTAAAGATATGCACAGAAGACAATTTTCTTGTTGCTCCTGGAACAGTGTAGCACACCAAACTGAAGAAAAGCAAAAATTAAAGGGACAGTGATTTATCTTGTTAACATGACTCTTGCTTAGTAAAATCAGTCTTATATTCCCAGGATTGCAACTTGTGGTGAAAGGCTCTCAGTTATTTAAAAAAAAAAAAAGTACAGATTAATGCACAGTGACTTAAATATTAAAAATAAAACATTTAATGCTCAATTTTTACTAATTCCAGGAGCAATGTGTTTAAATGGTGGCTAATTTATATGCATGGAGAAAAAGCAAATAAAGCCAAAGAAAACATTTAAAAACTGTCCCATAATGGGAAGAATAATCCATATAGTAAATACTCCTGTATAAAAAGATCCAGGTTAAGATTTACAGTGAAAATAATTAAAAGAAAATATGTTTGTGGTTATGTTCACACACCAGAAGTACACATAAACAGAATACATTGCCCGTGTGAAGTATAATTTACTTAAAAGTTTTGTCTAAAATAATCACACATTTGGCAGCATCTAATTGATGGGATTTTAAAAAGGTTTGGCAGCTGTAAACAATAGAATTGAATATAACTCAGATCTACATGGTACTGAACTAAACAAACAAACAAATAAATAAGAACCTCCACCTTTATTTTGGATGCACCTGATGAGATCAGTTTTAGGAAGGTATACTTGAAGAAATTATTCAGAATGCTTCAGAGTGAGAGATGGAAAATAGGAAAGAGTGGTTAAGAGATATGGAGAACAAAATGAGCACTTGTAATATTCCTCCAGCCATCCTTCCCAAAGGAGAAAAGAAAAGAGTGGGAGAGATAATCAAAAAGCTTTTTGAAAAGATAATGGTTCAATATTATCCATAAAGAATGAATAATATGAATCCTCACATTCAAAATACCAAATCTCAGGTAGCATAAAAATAAATCCACATCTAGACATATCTTAGTGAAACTGAAGAACACATAAGTGAAAGAGAAGATCTTAAAAGTAACAAGAAAAAGAGAATGTAACACACAAAAGAACAAAACTTAGCGTGTCAGTTGACTTTATAGCAACATAAGAAGCTGGAAAGCTGGGGAAATTCTTCAAAGTGGAGAGTAAAATGATCTGTAATAGACTGACTCAAATAATGATCACAATGTTTTATACCACTTTATATCAACTTCCTTTGTGGTACCCTCCCATATTGACTCTGTTTGTATGAGTGGCTTCGGCAAAGGAGTAGTAGCAAACTTTATACAAGCAGAAAATTGATAAAGAATTTACATGTTTCTTCTCTCTCTCTCTCCCTCTGTCTCTGTCTCTCCATCACAAGCTCCATAACAAGATGCCTGGTCTGGACTTCTGGACTGATATAGAATGACATGGAACAGAGCCTGTCATCCTAGCTGAAGCTATCTTAGATCAGCCAACAAACATCCAGTGATAAGACATAAATGAACCCAAGTGGAAAAGAGAAGAATTGAGCAGACAAGTTCATCCAAAATAATCCAAACCCTACAAGTGATATGTATAATAATAAATGGTTAGTTTATAGATCACTGTGTCCTGGGTGGCTTGTTATGCAGCATCATTGTGTCAATAGATAATTGATACAGAAAATGGCACCATATTGATATATTGGTGCTGTTTCAAAAACTTAAAGTAAGGGCTTATCAGTTAAAACAGTGGAATTATGATCTCTGAAAGTGATCTCCTCCATAAAAGCAACAAAAATGCTGAAGAAATTATCAAAATCAATGTTTTTAGAACTATAGAAATTAACCAATGCTTTGCAGAAATTGAGGATTTATTTATTTATTGGGGAAAAAATACCTAAATCATGGAACTAACAGTCAGCTTTGTTGCATTATAACTTTCTCTGTTCCTACCACCTCTGTTCCAACTCCATAATATTCATAAAAAATAACAGTCCACAATCACAGTGAAAACCAGCATCCTAGCAGGCACTGGAGAGAACAGAACAGAGTTCAAGATCTGTTAAAACCTGAAAGTTTTAAAATTCATATGTTCAAGCCCAAACTGCTAATTTGGCTATACTTAGAGACCAAGCCTTTAAGGAGGAAATTAAGGTTAAACAAAGTTATAAGGATAGGGTCCTGATCCAAGAGGATCAGTGTCCTTTTAAGAAGAGACATCGGAGAGTTCACTCACTTTCACTCTCTACATGCACACAAGACAGCAAAGACCATGTAAAAGTCCAGGAAGAAAGCAGCCACCTACAAGCCAGAAAGAGAGTTCTCACCAGAAACCAAAGTTGTCAACACCTTCATCATAGACTTCTAGACTCCAGAGCCATGAGAAAATAAATTTCTATTGTTTAAGGCACCTAGTCTACAATATTTTGTTATGGCATCCCAAGCAGACTAATACAAGATCCTCCAAAGACTCTTCTCAGAGAATATTCTTATTTGACCTGTCTGGTATTTCCATGAAAGACTACATTCCAAGGATGTCTTTCTTTGACCTGTCTCAAAGATCATCCATAAATATCAGACTTTTCCCCCAAGGGTGTCTTTAAAAAATACTTTGAGCAAGTACTGCACATTACAGCTGCCCAAAGTGGAATATAACAATTGGGGCAAGCAAGAGGCTAACCAAAAAGCTGGGAAATGAGATGTTCATAGAGGGTTTTGCAATGTTCCAATGTATTCCAGAGAATCTAGAAATCACATACATGCATAAGTCTACAAACATGCCCATGTCTATGTATCTGTTTGGGAAAGACCTAAGAAGTCTTTAGGCTCTCATCTCTGGCTAATCCTGAGGTAATATATAAGCATTAAGTGAAGGATAATCTTTAGTTGTAAACTACTTGTCTGAATGTTGAAAGCATGTTCCAAGACACACATAGAGCCCTTTGGCAAAGAAAGATTTATTGCTTTCAGGCATTTAAGGAAATAACTGTCCAGTCATTAGTTGACAGGTTAACCTAATCAAACAGAAACTTCAGTGATTACACATGGCAAAAAAAAAAATACAGACTTGACTAAATTCATTCTGGAAAATCATTTAGTCAGTAAATAAACCAACAGCAACAAAGAGAAAAAAATCTGGGGAGGGGATCTGACTTCCAGAGTTGCCACATTATATTATTTGATATGTTGAGTTCTCAAAAAAAAAAAAAAAAAAAAAAAGCTTATGAGACATGGAAAGGAATAGGAAAATATGGCCCTTACACACAGGAAAAAAGCAGTCAATATAAACTATCCCTGAGGAAGGCCAGACATTGGACTTAGTGGACAAACCCTTAAATCAGTTATTTTAAATATGGTCAAATAACTAAAGTAAACCATGTCTAAAGAATTAAAAGAAAGTATGAAAACAATGTCTTACCAAATAGAGAACATTCAATAAAGATATATGATATAAAAAAGAATCAAAAATATGGAGTTGAAAAGTACAATATTTGTAGTGTAAAGCTCATTAAAGTAGCTCAACAGCAGATTTGAGCAGGAACAAGATAGAATTCATGAACTTGAAGATGTACCATTTGAGATTTTTCTGGTATGAGGAACAGAAATAATAGATTTTAAAAAATAACAGAGCCTTAGAAATCTGTCAGACATCATAAAGCATACCAATATATCAATAATGGTAGTTCAAGAGAAGAATAGAGAGATGAGGCAGAAAGAATATTTGAAAAAATAATGGCCAAAATCATCCTAAATTTGATGAAAAAAAATTGATCTATATATCAAAGCTCAGGGAATTCTAAATAGGATATATTCAAAGGCATCAACACTAAAACACATTACAACCCAATTATCAAAAGCCAAAGACAAGAATGATCCTTGAAAACAGCAAGAGAAAAAAACTCATCACATACAAAGTATCTTCGATAATATTAACATCCAATTTCTCATCACAAAACACAGTGGACAGAGGCAATGGGATGCATTAAAAGCAGTCTTCTAGTGTTCAACATCACTTGGCATCAGGGAAATCCAAATCAAAACCTCCATGAGATACCACCTCACACCAGTCAGAATGGCTAAAATTAACAAGTCAGGAAATGACAGATGTTGGCGAGGATGCGGAGAAAGGGGAACCCTCCTACACTGTTGGTGGGAATGCAAGCTGGTGCAGCCACTCTGGAAAACAGTATGGAGCTTCCTCAAAAAGTTGAAAATAGAGCTACCTTACGACCCAGGAATTGCACTACTGGGTATTTACCCCAAAGATACAAATGTAGTGATCCGAAGGGGTACGTGCACCCCGATGTTTATAGCAGCAATGTCCACAATAGTCAAACTATGGAAAGAGCCAAGATG
>NW_027725906.1:0-316 GCF_054177405.1 Leptonychotes weddellii | reverse complement strand
GGGCTCCTTGCCGGGCATGGGGCCTGCTTAAGATTCTCTCTCTCCCTCTTTTCCGCCCCTTCCCCTGCTCGTGCACTCTCTCTCTCCGCCCCCCTCTCTCAATAAATAAATAAAATCTTTTTTTTTTTTTTTTAAAGATTATTTATTTATTTATTTGACAGAGAAAGACACAGCGAGAGAGGGAACACAAATGGGGAGTGGGAGAGGGAGAAGCAGACTCCCTGCCGAGCAGGGAGCCCGATGCGGGACTCGATCCCAGGACTCCAGGATCATGACCTGAGCCGAAGGCAGTCGCTTAACCAACTGTGCCACCCAG
>NW_027725905.1:0-316 GCF_054177405.1 Leptonychotes weddellii | reverse complement strand
TTAAATAATTGATTTACCTTAAGATCTTTCATCTAAACTTCTCTTTTAGAAATTAGGTCTGCTTGATAATTAAAAAAAAATGATTTGTTTCACAAATTCATTAAAGAACAATTTGGATACCAAACAATGACAAGTTGAAACTATGTGTGTATAATTCATATACTTGGAGAAGATAGTATGGTTTATTTGACTACTCAACTATCGAAATGTTATTGAATCAGAGAAAACTATGTAATGGGGATCAAATACATTCATCATTTCAATACACTCATAGTTTTTTTTTTAAAGTGGTATATTCCAGTTTATTGTTATTTTT
>NW_027725904.1:0-316 GCF_054177405.1 Leptonychotes weddellii | reverse complement strand
CCATGAGTGATGTTGACCTGTAGTTTGGGAATGTTTTTTGTGAACTCTTCATCATCTTTTTGTATTAATATTATGATTACTACCTAAAAAGAATTTGTGCATGTTTCTTTTAATTGTTTTTTTTTTTCCTTCTGGAGCAGTTTAAATAACAGTATAATTATACTGTTTTTAAAGATTTGGTAAAGGGGTGCTTGGGTGGTTCAGTCATTAAACGTCTGCCTTCGGCTCAGGTCATGGTCCCAGGGTCCTGGGATCAAGCCCTGCATTGGGCTCCCTGCTCAGTGGGAAGCCTGCTTCTTCCTCTCCCACTCCCCCT
>NW_027725903.1:0-316 GCF_054177405.1 Leptonychotes weddellii | reverse complement strand
GAGGTCTAGTGCCAACCTTCCAGAAAGAAATACTTCAGGGGCACCTGGGTGCTGATCCTCTTCAGTGGGGTAAAGCAACAGGTATACAGGAAAATGTAGAAGGCCCCCAGGGCGCCTGCGAGTGGGTTCGTCCCCCCCAGGTTGGAAGGGCAACTCCTGGAAAGGCAAGTGGCCAAGGACACTGTCGGCCACAGGCTGACCTGTCCACGAATCAGATGTCTGTTTTTTGTCCTCTTCATGTTAGAATCCAGTGGTGCCTCAAAAAACTGATGGATGGAGTTGGTAGCAAAGGATGCAAGGCCTCTTCCGACAAAAG
>NW_027725902.1:0-316 GCF_054177405.1 Leptonychotes weddellii | reverse complement strand
TTTGCTGACTAAGCTCACAAATTTATTCTTCCAGATAGATTTTAGAAATATTTGTGACAGGTCTCCCAAGGTACCCTTTTATATTTTGATTGAGATTTTATTCAGTTTCTAGATGAATTTAGGGGAGAATTGATTTCTTTACAACTTTGAGCCTTCATAGTTAACAACATGGTCATTTCATTTATTCAAATCTTTTGTCCTTGAATATTTTTTATTAATTTATTCCAAAGTTTTTATTGGTTTTGGCTTCTCTGTCACTTCAGTAGGATGCCTTTTAAATTTGACCAGATTTTGGGCGCCTGGGTGGCTCAGTCGT
>NW_027725901.1:0-316 GCF_054177405.1 Leptonychotes weddellii | reverse complement strand
TTTCGTTGTTCTGTTCTGCTCCTCTTTTGGTCTGTATTTCATTGATTTCTGCTTTGATCTTTATTATTTCTCTTCTGCTGGGTTTAGGCTTTATTTGCTGTTCTTTCTCCAGCTCCCTTAGATGTAGGGTTAGGCTGTATATTTGAGACCTTTCTTGTTACTTGAGAAAGGCTTGTATTGCTATATACTTTCCTCTTAGAACTGCCTTTGCTGCATCCCAAAGATTTTGAACAGTTGTGTTTTCATTTTCATTGGTTTCCATGAATTTTTTAAATTCTTCTTTAATTTCCTGGTTGACCCATTCATTCTTTAGTAG
>NW_027725900.1:0-316 GCF_054177405.1 Leptonychotes weddellii | reverse complement strand
GCAGGTCCTCGAGTCAATGATTGTTAATGAGACAGACAAGCACTCCCTCAGGAATGTTCAGAATGTGTGTTCAGAGAAGAAATTCTTCCAAAATTATAAACAACGCAGCTTATCCTGATATATATAATACTGCCCCTCTTCATTCCCTTGGTCACCTTAATCAATGTCTGATCCAGTGCCATTGCAACTAAATGGGTGAAAGGAAATGCCAAATTCAGATAGAAAACTTAGGCAAAAGTAAAGAGATAGAGGGAAGGAAGGAAGGAAGGAAGGCAGGGCTGGACGGAGGGAGGGAGGGAGAGTGAATGTGGCATGG
>NW_027725899.1:0-316 GCF_054177405.1 Leptonychotes weddellii | reverse complement strand
TAATGAATAGAAAATTAACTTATAAATGCACAAATCTGGTTTGCAGTTGTAACAGATCCTGTTAAGCCCCTCCTTCCCATCCTCTCAGCAGGACAGTTATCTCATCTGGGTTCTGGAGGGTATTGCCGCTCATACTGTTATCTGCTCCATCCTTCTAGAGAATAGCTCTCAACAGGCAGACAATAGCTCTGCCTGTCTTGCTGAAAAACATTACCCTCTCCACCAAAGGAGTTAAAAAATCTAGCTCCCCGGCATTACATGGGACAGATCCTTGGTGTGATTTGTGCTCCAGAGTTTCCCTTAGGGCCAGGCTGAC
>NW_027725898.1:0-316 GCF_054177405.1 Leptonychotes weddellii | reverse complement strand
TTTTTTTTAAAGATTTTATTTATTTATTTGAGAGAGAGAATGAGAGAGAGAGAGAGAGAGCATGAGAAGGGGGAGGGTCAGAGGGAGAAGCAGACTCCCCGCCGAGCAGGGAGCCCGATGCGGGACTCGATCCCGGGACTCCAGGATCATGACCTGAGCCGAAGGCAGTGGCTTAACCAACTGAGCCACCCAGGCGCCCTTAATCACTATCCTTATTAAAGCTCCATTTGTCACATCTTTGACACGTGGGAGCCTGTTCACATAACCCCCCAACGTCTCTGGGGGTCTTCTTATTTTCTGGTGTGAAAAGATGGTC
>NW_027725897.1:0-316 GCF_054177405.1 Leptonychotes weddellii | reverse complement strand
TTTTTTTTTTTTTAAAGATTTATTTATTTGAGAGAGCGAGAATGAGAGAGAGAGTACATGAGACGGGGGAGGGTCAGAGGGAGGAGCAGACTCCCTGTCGAGCAGGGAGCCCGATGCGGGACTCGATCCCGGGACTCCGGGATCATGACCTGAGCTGAAGGCAGCCGCTTAACCAACTGAGCCACCCAGGCGCCCCGACACCTGGACTCTTAAGTGTAGTATCACACTATATCTTTGGTCTTATCTCTGTGTGCACCGAATCAGAAATATTATGACTTGAGGGGCGCCTGGGTGGCTCAGTTGGTTAAGCGACTGC
>NW_027725896.1:0-5146 GCF_054177405.1 Leptonychotes weddellii | reverse complement strand
GGTTCCATTGCCAAGTTGGAAAAGGCAAAGGCTAAAGAACTGACCACCAAACTGGACTAAGTGTGCACTATTGAATTTTCTGTATATAAAAGCAATAAAAAGTTCTCTTTCAGCCAGTGTCAAGGAAAACAAAAAGGAACATAAAAGTTCAGACAAACACATCACACCACGGGGAACTAGAAAAAGAAACTTGGGAGAAATTTAGTAGAAGAAGGAAATAACAAAACAAAATCAGAAATAAATAAAATAGAGACCGGAAGAAGCAATCACATAACATTGAAAGTAATGGCCAGTTTCTCCAAAAAAATAAACAAAATTGGCAATGCTTTAACTACATTAACTAAGAAAAAAAAAAGGAGAGAGAAGACTCAAAACCCAAAATGAGAAGTGGAAGAGAAAACAATACAATTGATAACCACAGCTGTTGACATTTTAGACAAGATAATTGTTGTGGGAAGGCTGTTCTGTGTATTGTAGGATGTCTATCAGCATCACTAGCCTCTATCCACTAGGTATCATATGAAACCCTGGTTTTGAAAACCAAAAAGTGGCTCCAGACACTGATATTCCCTGGGGGCGGGGTGCAGTGGCAAAACTGTCCCTGGGTAAGAACCACTGTTATACTATCTGAAGTGAAGAAGCTGCTGTTAATTATGAAGCAGCTGAGTATTACATCGAAAAATTTGCCAATATCGTATCTGATAAAAACCTTATCCTAAGGAAATTTATTTTGCCGGAAAAAGCTCAGTACTGGGACCAGATTCTTAAAAAACTTTCATAGTGCCTAATAAGAGAGTATCAAAAGCTACTAAGAATTCTAGCCAAAAGATAACTGTTCTTGTCTGTGTTAATGCTTCAGGCTCACCCAAAACAAGGTGAGCTGTGATTAGAAAAACTAAAATCCAGGATGTCAAAAACTGTAACTATTTTACCTGTGCACTATGGTCAAACAAGAAAATATGGGTAACCAGATATATATTTTCTAACTGACTCAATCACCACTTTGCATCAGTGACACGTTCCTGACAGCCAAGCTGGACTGTGAGAAGTGTGTAGTGTCATTTTCCCTGGATAATTGTTCCACATATTGCTGCTCTGAGCTTCTTGTAAAAACTAAAGCTTTTGGCTTTGAATTTCCCCCAGTATGACGTCTGTGTTGAAATCTTATGACCAAGGAATTTTCGTCTCATCAAGAGCAAGTATAAACAATTTTTAAATTCTATTCTTGTTGCAGTTTACAGAGAGAAGCCTACAAATCCACAGGTTTCTGAAAGAATCAGTTACTAGTGCCTGTTTTGAAGCTAAGAATTAATAAAACACCTTTAACAAAGGTTTGGCACAGACTTTGGGCTATGTTCATGTTTGCATAAACTAGTAGATGAAGGTTTTGAAAACTAGCATGTCGTTAATGAAAGAAAATCATATCAAACTTCAACACAAGTTAAAGTTCATGAGATAAAAATCTAAGTGAAAGGACGCTGACATCCACCAAACACTGAGCACCGACAATGAGGCCATGGTGGGCATTCCCCGAGTGATGGAAACATGGTAGTGGGCACCCTGAGAGCATTCCTCAGCTAGCTCCCCACACTCCCACCTCTCTAGCTTTCCTTCTGTCCCTTAAACTCAGCAAACATCTTCCCACACTTTGGCCTTCATCCTGTTCTCTCTCCCTAGAACACCTGTCCCTCAGATCCTGCACATGGCTGGCTTCTTCTCATCAGTCACGTCTCAACTAAATGTCACTTTCTCAGGGAGAGCTCCCTCGCTGCTCCAACTGAAGTCAGGTGAATCCAGTTCTATTTCACAACCCTGGTGTATTTTTTTCAGAGCATTTATTGCTCTCTGCATTTTTTTCTTTTTTAGATTTTTATTGGGCTTTCTACTCTGCCAGTACATAACACCCATGATAGTACTGATTTTTTTTTATCTTATTCAAATAGAATTCACTGAGCCTAGGACAGAGCCCAGTACAAAAAGCTGCTCAGAAATTATGTGTGGTTTAAATGAATAAACCAAGGGTTCTGGGAATCAGTCACTGGGAGGATCCTAGAAAATAAGAAGGGATTTAAGCTTCAACACTTTTATTCTTATGATACATTATATCCCTTCCACTTCCTGTGAGAAATTCAAACTTCCTCTTTCTCCTACTGTTCTAAAAAATATCACAGGTAAAGAAAAGGTGATTTTATGGAAAAAAAAGGAAAATTTCATTAAGTTTCAGCTCATCTTGTAGATCTGTGATAGTGCTGAGGATCTTTGCAAACAATGGGGATTCTCAGTAATGATGATGACACAGCTGGGAAAGAATACTGAGGAACTGGAAGTGGAGGCAACCAAACATGGCTAATTAAGGAAAACAGAAAACAAGATGAATGAATCTGTGTAATTTGGGATCAAGACCTCAGTAAGCCAATAAGTTCCCTTTTTGCATATTGGCTTTCAGTCTTAGGAAATGTAAATAACCTTCACTCTCTCTGTACCCTACTCAGGGTATATAGTTTGAACCATATGAAATCCCTGATATTTGACTATTTTTGACTTACAAAATCATAATTTCATATAATTTATCCTATGCTAGTTGAACCCCTTCCTGTGGTTCAGGCCAGACAATAGGAAGATGCGGGAGAAACTGACACTATAGAAATGTTCAACATAGATTCACAAAGAAAACTAACCTGTGCCAAGTTCTCAGAAGATATATTAAGCTCTTTAAGACACCAAAAAACACCCCGCATGTTATTCTTATTGACAGGGTCATTTCAAGTACTAAGGATCACTGCTGTAGCTCCAGGGTGAGAAATAGAGATAAAATTAACCTCAACTTCTGTCAGAGAACCTCCAGTATAGGGATAAAGGCCTTATCAAATTTGGGGCTCAGGAGAAAGGAAAGGAGATAATGGGAGAGACCTCTTGATACATCCTCACGTATTAGGAAGAGGCACCAACATAACTGATCCAGTGAAGACATAACACAGGGTCTTCCAGGAGAGACCTTTCTAATTCCTTTTGATTCTCCATAAAATTTTCAGAAAGACTTTCCTATTTTCTAGCATAACTCACATAATTAAGAGAACCACTTAATGGGAATTAATTTGAAATCATTATTTCTAAGTCTTCTCAAGAACCTGAGGGAATGAGATGCAAGCCTGGAGAACTTTTATTGGAGGAGAGGTGAGAATAAATGGCCTATATATATGGAGGTCCCTTATGCAGCTCTTTTAGAGAGCAAGCATTCAGGCTCCTTTTGTTTTGGATAGAATTGGGGGTCTATATGACAAGGGTGGTCATTCAAGAAAATACCACAATTTTCTAAGGGACATGGCCTGGACACAGTGACAAAACTAATTTCTTTCTGGGGCGCCTGGGTGGCTCAGTTGGTTAAGCGACTGCCTTCGGCTCAGGTCATGGTCCTGGAGTCCCGGGATCGAGTCCCACATCGGGCTCCCTGCTCGGCGGGGAGTCTGCTTCTCCCTCTGACCCTCCCCCCTCTCATGTGCTCTCTCTCATTCTCTCTCTCTCAAATAAATAAATAAAATCTTTAAAAAAAAAAACAAACTAATTTCTTTCTCCCCACCCCCCCAAAATAGCTTACCACCCAAGGTGCACACTTACGCGGGGTGTCCCTAGCCCAAGCCAAGGGAGGGCTCAGCACAATCAGTATCAACGTCAAAGCTGTCATCCAGGAGCCTCCAAGGAAACACAGACACACCATGCTGGAGAGCAGAGAGGACGGGGCACAGGGGAGCAGGCAAGTCTCACTCAGTGAGGACTGGGACCCTCCTTTGGCCACTTCCCAAATAATACCAACCAAGGAATTCATTTCTTTCTTCCTGGATTGGGTAATCTCAGTGTTTAGAACCAATCATCATCAGAGATATACTGCATCATCAGTTGCTGGTCAGAGATTCAGTATGAAGGGCCTCTTCTGAAACTTGGATTTCCTTCATTGAAAGGATTATTTTAATTTAATACTTTAAAGGTTTGATCCAGTTGTATGTGAAACATTTTATTGGACACCTATTGTGAGCCAGCTCTGTGCTGGGCAGTGTTGTGCAGAAGAGTTTGAACTTTTTAGGAGTATTCACGTCTCTCCCTTGAAGACAGAATTGTTTTAACATGTGTAATGTGCGTGTTTTTAGGAGCTGAGGAGATGGAGGGAAGATGATTGCAAATCAAGAAACCTTTGATGTGGACCTTAATGCACCATCACTTAGTGTTGTAGATTTGGGAAAATTGTTTAACCTTAACCTTGAAATGAAGGCACTGAAATCTTTTTGGTACATTGATATGAACTGTGGTATGATTCTCTGGACAGCTCAAGGAGCAGCATCCCATAGTAACTGATGATATGACAGAATTATAGCTGTTGATTGGAGAGTATAGTCTTATTTTTTTATTTATTTATTTTTATTCTTATGTTAATCCCCATACATTACATCATTAGTTTTAGATGAAGTGTTCCATGATTCATTGTTTGTGCATAACACCCAGTGCTCCATGCAGAATGTGCCCTCCTCAATACCCACCACCAGGCTAACCCATCCTCCCACCCTAGTCTTATACTTATAGTCATATACCTTATGGGTAGGGAGGTCTCTAATAAACTAAAGGAAATTGGAATTTAGTCATTAACTTAAACCGAATGAAAAGGTTTTTCAAGTTTGTTTCCTGATGCTCTCATAGAGTTTGGAGGTATCTCCAGCATATGCAGAGAGAAGGGGCTTAGAACATGATCTATGTGGAATGGAGAATCTTGAAATTTCCTTTATATAGCACTTAACCTAACAAAGTGATAAGCCCCAACTATCCAAATTAAAGTATGCAGGGAGCTGAGAGATTGATAAAGGACTCAAAGTCAGCTGCTGGCATAACATCTCTGCTTTAGAATACTTAATATTTTATGTGGCAAATGTGTTCAATCCATACTCCTGGATCCCACACTGATTTCCTCATTTTATTGGGGATATGTCCCTTTATTATGCATCTTCTCTTGCTTTATCTTAAGGAGAGATATGAGAGGTTGGTGCTAATGAATACAATATAGAATGTTTAAGAAATAGAACACAATGGAAATATTATAATTACATCCTTTGATGTAACCATATGGTTTTAAACACATATTTCTACTTTTATTTTTTTTTTT
>NW_027725895.1:0-316 GCF_054177405.1 Leptonychotes weddellii | reverse complement strand
GCAGTTTTCTATCAGTAGAGATAGATAGGTATGCTCGTCTCATTGTCCACTTGCCAAACTTATTATAATCCCTGTTTTTGCTAGTTTAGATGGAATTTCATTGTTTTAGTTTGCATATCTTAGATGACTCATGAGGATGAAACTTAAAAACCCATTGTTCATGCCTTTGTCTTTCAGGGTTTTAGAATTTTCTTAATGACTCACATGATCTCTTTTTTTGTCTAAGGATTTTATTCTTGTCTCTCATAACAGTTTTTTTATGTATAGGCATTTATTTTTAATATGGGCAAGGAAAAGAAGAAATTAATGATTGGTT
>NW_027725894.1:0-316 GCF_054177405.1 Leptonychotes weddellii | reverse complement strand
GTCCACTGAGACAGAAGCACACATCCAGCCCTCACAGCCGTGGCCAGTAATTACTTAGGGAACTGGTCACTGCCAGGATGTCACCAGGGCCCTGGAGTGACAGGCTGCGGCGGGGGGGGAGATGCTATCCCAATCAACGGCACCCTTCCTGGGAACTCATGGAAACCCGGGGGGATCCTTGAGTCGCGGGCAAGGGAGAAAGGGCAAGAGCGCCCCAGAGCCAGCCCCTCCCACCAGCACTTCTCACTCTGGGAATTTCTCCGAAGGAGACAACCCCCTAGGAAGCAGAGGTACAGTACTGGACGGGCACTGGCGC
>NW_027725893.1:0-316 GCF_054177405.1 Leptonychotes weddellii | reverse complement strand
TTACATGTGAGCAAATCTCTCTGGGGCACTTGCAAGTGTGGAGAGAAGATTGGCTTCATATTTGGGCATGGCCTCTCCGGCTATTTAGAGATAGGCTTCCATACAGATTAATTCCTGTAAGAGGCAATTAAAGCTAAATTCTTTTGATGTGCTGGAAATTGAGATAAAGATGAAAAACTACCCAACTCTCACTACAGTCGCTAAAACATTTTAATTGAACATGCGGCTGTTTCCAGAGACTGTCCACCTAGTAGAGGCTCTCTTTACCTGCAAAAGTACAATCACTGTTGGCAACACATATACTATCTCCAAAATA
>NW_027725892.1:0-316 GCF_054177405.1 Leptonychotes weddellii | reverse complement strand
TCACAAAATATTTATTAATTACAGAAGAGAGAATAGTAAGTTTACAGTGAGAAACCTGATAGACACCAACTTAACCAAATGATAGAATTTCACATTATAGGTAATGGGATCAGTAAATATCATATGCCTCCTGAAAGGATGCATTATGAAGGACATGTCATTTCTGTGGTATTACTGGTAAAAATGCATGCCCTGAATGTAATCCTGAAGAAACACAAAAAGGGCCAAATTGAAGGACATTTTTTAAAATAGCAAAGGGTCGGGGCGCCTGGGTGGCTCAGTTGGTTAAGTGTCTGATTTTGGCACAGGTCGTGAT
>NW_027725891.1:0-316 GCF_054177405.1 Leptonychotes weddellii | reverse complement strand
TGTGTGGTTTAGGAGAAGGTAACCACCCTCTCCTAATTTATTGACCCAGCTAGGACCATTTGATAATGAAAGGGAGCCCTACTGATCATTACCCTGGGGCAGTAAGCATAAAGCAGGACTGTCCCAGGTAAATTGGGAACAGAGGCTGCCTCAGAAAAGACTTGAATGCCCTAAACAGGGCATAGGATATTAAGCCACTGGGCCTGAAGGGGCCCACAAATAGGAGTGATGGATGGATGTCCCAGTGGTAACCCAGGTGACAATTAATTGATGGTGCCCTTCCCCTCCCCCCAGGTTTTAGCACTGCCTAAGCCCC
>NW_027725890.1:0-316 GCF_054177405.1 Leptonychotes weddellii | reverse complement strand
GGATGCGTGGCTTGGCATGTGCGTGTGAGGGAACAGTGCTCACCAGCCCCCACGGAGCATGGATGCGTGGCCCGGCGTGTGCGTGTGAGGGAACGGTGCTCACCAGCCCCCCCAGTAGAGCGTGGATGCGTGGCCTGGCGTGCGCATGTGAGGGAACAGTGCTCACCAGCCCCCACGGAGCGTGGATGCATGGCCTGGCGTGCGCGTGTGAGGGAACAGAGCTCACCAGCCCCCCCAGCGGAGCGTGGATGCGTGGCCCGGCGTGTGCGTGTGAGGGAACGGTCCTCACCAGCCCCCCCAGTGGAGCGTGGATGCG
>NW_027725889.1:0-316 GCF_054177405.1 Leptonychotes weddellii | reverse complement strand
TGAATACAATGACATTTTCTTTGTGTTTATGAACTGATCCACTAACAAGCAATGTTTCAGAAAAAACAAAGCCAAATTTGCATTCAGTAACATAAAATTGCAGTCAGTTAAATCTTCTTTTTTTTTTTTTTTTTAAAGATTTTATTTATTTATTTGAGAGAGAGAGAATGAGAGACAGAGAGCACGAGAGGGAAGAGGGTCAGAGGGAGAAGCAGACCCCCTGCTGAGCAGGGAGCCCGATGCGGGACTCGATCCCGGGACTCCAGGATCATGACCTGAGCCGAAGGCAGTCGCTTAACCAACTGAGCCACCCAGG
>NW_027725888.1:0-316 GCF_054177405.1 Leptonychotes weddellii | reverse complement strand
TAACCACCTGTCAGAATCAAATGTAAATCTTCTCTGGTGGAAGGTATCTCACTGGGCCTCAAATTATACCCATCTTCGCTTATATACAATGTCTAGAACTCAGCTGAAAATGACTGGGCACCCAGTGCGGCTGGGACAAGACCCACACTGGCTCCAGGTAACGGAGTTATCGGACAAAGATGTTATAATATCTATGCTTATGGTTTCAAGCACATTGAAGACAAGATTTTGACAGAAAATTAGAAGAATAAAAAAGAATTGGGCAATTTAGGATGGAAAAATATAACAAACAAAAGAAAAAGCTCACTGGGTAGCT
>NW_027725887.1:0-316 GCF_054177405.1 Leptonychotes weddellii | reverse complement strand
TTAAGAAGCACATTTTTGTTGTGTATAAGCTACCCAGTCTGTGGTACTTTGCTTTAGCTGCCTGAAGAAACCCAAGGCACATTCTATCACTTCTCCTAGCTATTTTCAAACAAATATAAGAAAGGAAAACACTGTGTAATGAAGCAAGGTGAAGACTTCCCCCATCTTCCACTATTATTTTTCGTAGCCATTCTTGTTTGATCTGTCCTCACAAATACTAGTAGGTGATTTAGTCAAGACATTATACTTAATGCATAAGAATTTCCTGAGGATAAATTTTTGAAATGTAGGGCTACTTCATAACCCCAATAGCCAT
>NW_027725886.1:0-316 GCF_054177405.1 Leptonychotes weddellii | reverse complement strand
GAAAGCGAGAGAGAGTGAGCCTGAGCAGAGGGAGAGAATCTCAGGTAGACTCCCCACTTACTGGGGAGCATGAAGTGGGGCTTGATCTCACAACCCAGAGAGTGTGACCTCAGGGGAAATCAAGTCAGATGCTTAACTGACTGAGCCACCCAGGCACCCTGTTCTGTATCTTAAACATATTTCTCCTTTTTTTTTTTTTTTAAAGATTTTATTTATTTATTTGAGAGAGAGAGAATGAGAGATAGAGAGCACGAGAGGGAAGAGGGTCAGAGGGAGAAGCAGACTCCCTGCTGAGCAGGGAGCCCGATGCGGGACT
>NW_027725885.1:0-5146 GCF_054177405.1 Leptonychotes weddellii | reverse complement strand
GGTGAGTCTCCCCGGATCTGCCGCTTGTTGGGTCCCTGCTGGAGGAGCAGTGGCCCGACTGTGCCGCGGATCACGGTTTATGGCAACCCCGAGCTGAGAGCCCGCGCCTGGGCTCCGCCTCTGCAGCCGGCTTCCCTGCTCCATTACCTGGGAGCTCTGCCGCACTCAGGCACCCCCGGTCTTTCTGTGACCCCGAGGGTCCTGAGACCACACTGTCCCGGAGGGTTCCACCTCCCGCTTCGCCACCAGAGTGACGTCCCTCAGCGGAGCAGACTTTTAAAAGTTCTGATTTTCTGCTCCGCGGCTCTATCACTTGCCAGAAGCGGCTGACGGAGGCTCCTCCCCAGCCGTCTGTCCTCCTGAATATCGCCTCGGATTCACTTCTCCGCACGTCCTACCTTCCAGAAAGGGGCCGCTTTTCTGTTCAGAGAGTTGTTGCTATTCTTTTCTTCGACCTCCTATTGAGTTTGTAGGTGATCAGAATGGTTTGATTCCTATCCAGCTGAATTCCTGAGAGGAGACGAAATCCAGGTCTCCTACTCCTCCGCCATCTTGCTCTGCCCCTCCTGGATGGCAAATCTTTTGAAACACTACACATAAATGTAGAGAGCTTTCAATTTTAACTGAGTTTTCCCTTTATAGGGTGGAGTTTTTTTTATTTACAATATTCTGAATTACAAAATTATGGATGTGGTGTAATACTTTTCACTACTTCCTCTCCCCAGTGCTCACACCAAGAAGGCTATTTATTATAACCTAGGTCTTTCTTTATTAATGAACAGTGAGTACTGGTATGTCAGAACAATCAAAGGTTATATTTTTATGACTTCTGTGATGTCAAATCAATCTGTGGGAATCACTGCAATTTATGGTACTGTAATTTCTGCACTCCTACAAGGACAATGAAATCTTGAGAATCAAAGTGTTGTGATCATTGTGCAATTCCTACATTTTGGATAGTTCCTAACTGATTGCATATGCAGTACATTATGTACTCGTGCCCTGATGCCTACAAACAGCAATTACAATATTTTTTATCTTTTATCAATCTAAAATTAAGGGAAACCCTTCTTGCTTTGGCCTTAACAAATGGCAAGTGCCCTTTGTAAATCTTCAGAGGCTATTAAAATTTCCCTTGTGATACAGTGATGAGAAGGAAATGCTTTTGAACATTTCTAATTGGAAACTGAAAATTCTAAGATAGGAGAAAACTGAAAAGTATTGATTGCTTGGGGCCATTTTCCTTAGGGAGGGGAAAAACAATGGGCTAGAGCCAAATTACAACATAGTCCAATTCTTAAATCCTACAAAACACACTCATTACTTACTGCTTAGTACCTTCTCTGTTAACCACAGGGCTTGGGTCATTGTAGATCATAGACCCAGTAAAAGCCTCCAAACTCTTGGAGAGTAGTAGAAAGCTTCAAATTTGCCATTCTGAGAACACTCTGAAGAAAGCATCATGCCCTTTGTTGCTTCTATACTTGGACCTGCACTTTGATCTGTTTAGAATGTTCTTAGTTCTTTTTTCTGCCTTGCAAATGTCTACTCTTTAAAAATCACATTTTTGGTGTGTCATTATGAAAGAAATATATGTTCATTTTAGAAAATTTGAAAATATAACACTACATCAAAAACTAATGATGCACTATATGTTGGCTAACTGAATATTTAAAAAAAGAGGTATAAAATGGGAAAAAAAATCTTCCTTAACTACTCAGACATAACCACTATCACTTCTTTAGTAGGTATCATCCCAGACGTTTATTGGTGGAAATATGTATAATGCATGTGCATGTAAGCCTATGTGTTTAAATTAACAATTGGAATGATTATTTACTATTTGTTACCCACTTGGGACTTGTACAGTTTAATTTTATATCATATACTTTTCTTCTTCCAAACATGATTTTAGTAATACTTTATCATATAATGTACTGTAGTGTATTTAAACAGAATCCTCTAACATGGGAAATTAAGGTTGTTCTTAATTTTCTCCACTTTGATAAAGCTGGTATGAATTTTCTTTACTTTTACCTTTATGTCTTTTTTATTTGGTATCTCTGAATTTTTATCTTAGAGTTCTTCAAATGAGAACTAGAGGTCAAGAGATAGGACAATTTTTAAAATTTTTGATATATATAGCCAAAAAGTCGATAAAAAAGATATATCTTTATGTACTCACTCAGCAGAGGATGAACTGAAAATGTCTTTGACAATTTGATATATGAAAAATTGCATTTCATTATATTTTTAATTTAATCATTTTGATTTCTGGTACAATAAACATCTTTTGTGTATTAATTTATTTTTTGTTTTTCAATTTTGTGACTCATTTGATGTTCTTTGCTCACATTTCAATAGGACTGTCTTAATTTTCTAAGTGTCTTTCATATAGAAAAAAACATTTTTCTGTCATGTACTTTGAATCTTTTGTATTACTACTTTGAATTTTTGTTTGCTTATAAAATAATTTAAATATACATATCAAATTTTTAGAGTCAAAGCTATGTCTCAATATTATTTGCTATAAAATAGTTGCTGATCATCAGTGTTTGCCACTATCACAAAAAAGGGGTCCAAAAGATACTGTGTATCTCCTGATAGAAGAACAATATATCCCCTCTCTTTCCTGTAGCAAAGTCAAGCCCTGATATTCATTAATTCCCAAATAGGTTTCCAAAAGCCAATTTCATCCAAAGACACACTTATTTTTTTTCAAAATTGAAACAAAATAATATTGGCACTATTATCATTATTTTACATGCTTTCATTGTTTTGTTAATGTAATACAATGTGAAAAGACAGAAAAGAATCAACATTGGAAAAATAATAACAAATTTCATAATTTTCATATCTATTAATTATAAATGCAGAACAATTGAATAAAATAAGCTAAAACAATCTTGCTAAAGATATGCATGATAGCTAAGTAAAATTCAGTAGAATTTCTGTGTACCATTAATAACAAGCTGGAAAATATGTTTAAAGTGTGGTATTTAATTGATCTTATAAGCATTATTAAAAAGTTTAACTGAGCATGATAGTGCTATGTAGTAATATATTTTAGCATCTGCTCAGACTGATCCCTATAAATTATTTAAAATGAACAAGAAAATGTTCTATGTTCTTATGACTTTATTCAATAGATACACATTACCTGCTTATTGTTCTACACCCTTGATTAAATTAGAGACTATAAAACCAACACACAAAAATCAGCTGCATTTCTAACACTAACAATGAACAGTCTGAAAAAGAAATCTAAAAAAAAATTCATTTACAATAGCATCCAAAAGAATAAAATGCTTAGTAATATATTTAAACAAAGAGGCAAAAGATTTATATAGTGAAAACTATAAAAAGATTTTCCATTTAAAGATTTCTATTTAAAAAGGCATAAATAAGTGGAAATATATCATGAATTCATGGTTGGAAGATTTAATATTGTTAATCTGATAATATTGTCCAAAGTGATCTTCAGATTGAAAGCAATCCCTAGCAAAATCATAATGATTTTTTATTTTACAGAAATAGAAAAACCCATAAGATTCATATGACCCAGCATAGCCCAAACAATCTTGAAAAGAGCAAAACTGGAGGACTCACACTTTCTGATTTCAAGCTTACTATAAAGCTGTAGTAATCAAAAGTAGGATACTGTCACAAGAACTAAATATAGACCAATAGAATAAAATAGAAAGTCGAGAAATAAACCCTCACTTATTTGGTCAATTGATTTTCAATAAGGGTGCCAACATCATTCAATGAAGAGAGTACAGTCTTTCCTTCTTCCTTTTTGTTTGTAAGAAATAGATTCACTTTCAATTGTTAAACCAATTGTTTATGCATTGTTATGCTTTATGAAGGCATTTTGATACTTTCCTTTTTCATAATGTTAATAAGACTGACTTCTTTAAAAAAAAATAATTCCAGTATAGCTAGCATACAGTGTTATATTAGCTTCAGGCGTACAATATAGTTATTCAACACTTCCATACACCACACTGTGCTCATCACAAGTGCATTCCTTAATGCCCATCACTTATTTCACCCATCCCCTCACCCTCCTCCCCTCTGATTACCATCAGTTTGTTCTCTTTGGTTGAGTCTTTTTTTTTTTTTTTTTGGTTTGTCTCCTTTCTTTCTTTTCTTTCTTTCTTTCTTTCTTTCTTTCTTTCTTTCTTTCTTTCTTTCTTTCTTTCTTTCTTTCTTCTTTCTTTCTTTCTTTCTTTCTTTCTTTCTTTCTTTCTTCTTTTTCTTTCTTTCTTTCTTTCTTTCTTTCTTTCTTTCTTTCTTTCTTTCTTTCTTTCTTCTTTTTTAAATTCCACATATGAGTGAAATCATATGGTATTTTTCTTTCTCTGACTAACTTATTTCGGTCAGCATTATAATCTCTACCTCCAACCATGTTGTTGCAAATGGCAAGATTTCATTCTTTTTTATGGCTGAATAATATTACATTGTATATACATACCACATCTTCTTTATCCATTAATCTATTGATGGACACTTGGGTTGCTTCCATAATTTGGCTATTGTAAATAATGTTGTAATAAGCATAAGGGTGCATATATCCCTTTGAATTAGTGTTTTCATATTCTTTGAGTAAATAGCCGGTAGTGCAATTACTGGATCATATGGTAATTCTATTTCATTTTTTGAGGAAATCCATACTGTTTTCCTCAGTGACTGCACCAGTTTGCATTCCCACAAATAGAGCATGAGGGTTCCTTCTTCTCCACATCCTTGCCAACACTTGTTACTTCTTGTGTTTTTGACTTTATCAATTCTGACAGGTGTGAGGTGGTATCTCATTGTGGTTTTGATTTGCATTTTCCTGATTATGGGTAATGTTAAGAATCTTTCCATTTATCTATTGGCCATCTGTATGTCTTCTTTGGAGAAATGTCTGTTCATGTCTTTGCCCATTTTTTTTTTTTTTTATTTTAATTTTTTTTTTTATTCTTATGTTAATCCCCATACATTACATCATTAGTTCTAGATGAAGTGTTCCATGATTCATTGTTCGTGCACAACACCCAGTGCTCCATGCAGAACGTGCCCTCCTCAATACCCACCACCAGGCCAACCCATCCTCCCACCCCCCTCCCCTCTAGAACCCTCAGTTTGTTTTTCAGAGTCC
>NW_027725884.1:0-316 GCF_054177405.1 Leptonychotes weddellii | reverse complement strand
TTATGATTTCCTGGAAAATTGACCCATTTATCATTATGCTATGCCTCTCTTTATCCCTGATAATTTTCTTGTTCTGTAGCTGGCTTTGCCTGAAATTAAGTAGCCACACCAACTTTATTCTGATTAGTGTTAACATGGACTACTTTTTTTTTTTAAAGATTTATTTATTTAGAGAGAGAAAGCACACACAAGTGGGGGGGAGGGGGAGAGGCAAAAGGAGAGGGAGAATCTCCAGCAGACCCCCTGAACAGCGCAGAGCCCAGTGTGGGGCTGGATCTTAGGATCCTGAGACCATGACCTGAGTGGCAATCAAGAG
>NW_027725882.1:0-316 GCF_054177405.1 Leptonychotes weddellii | reverse complement strand
TGGGGACAAATGTGCCTCTCCTCAGCCCTGTGCATATAATGTCCTCATGCTCCAAGGGGTCCAAAACCTTAGTTCTCACGTGGCTCTGTCATGGCCCCTGACCCATGGGGTGACCTACCCTACACAAGGACTCTAGGCACCAAAGACAGTCCCAGAAATGACAAGGCTGACCAGGATGACCTCTGGGCAGCTCACTGCCCAGAGCATGGATGGGCACGAATTACATTAATGCCCCACAGAGTGTGGGTCACAGACCTACAGCCCCATCAGCATCCCCCAGGGGCTAGTTGGACCTGCAGATCCACAGGCCCCACTC
>NW_027725881.1:0-316 GCF_054177405.1 Leptonychotes weddellii | reverse complement strand
TCTGCTGGAGAGAGCAGCCAAAATGAACGATTCTTTTGGTGGTGGCTCCTTGACTGCTTTACCAGTCATGGAAACACAAGCTGGTGATGTGTCTGCTTACATTCCAACAAATGTCATTTCCATCACTGATGGACAGATCTTCTTGGAAACAGAATTGTTCTACAAAGGTATCCGCCCTGCCATTAACATTGGTTTATCTGTGTCTCGTGTTGGATCTGCTGCCCAAACCAGGGCCATGAAGCAGGTGGCAGGGACCATGAAGCTGGAATTGGCTCAGTATCGCGAGGTTGCTGCTTTTGCCCAGTTCGGTTCTGAC
>NW_027725880.1:0-316 GCF_054177405.1 Leptonychotes weddellii | reverse complement strand
GAGGTCTAGTGCCAACCTTCCAGAAAGAAATACTTCAGGGGCACCTGGGTGCTGATCCTCTTCAGTGGGGTAAAGCAACAGGTATACAGGAAAATGTAGAAGGCCCCCAGGGCGCCTGCGAGTGGGTTCGTCCCCCCCAGGTTGGAAGGGCAACTCCTGGAAAGGCAAGTGGCCAAGGACACCGTCGGCCACAGGCTGACCTGTCCACGAATCAGATGTCTGTTTTTTGTCCTCTTCATGTTAGAATCCAGTGGTGCCTCAAAAAACTGATGGATGGAGTTGGTAGCAAAGGATGCAAGGCCTCTTCCGACAAAAG
>NW_027725879.1:0-316 GCF_054177405.1 Leptonychotes weddellii | reverse complement strand
GTAATATTTTGTGAGGGCAAATGATAATAGCCCTGTAATAATTTTTAAATGTAAAAAATCAAAAAAATTGTGTTCAGATTTCTTTCAAAAATTTATTATTGTATATTTTATAATATGCACAGTATTTTACAACTGCAGAACATATGCATATAATTATGTAATTAAAAATAAATATTTAGGGGTGCCTGGGTGGCTCAGTCAGTTAAGTGTCCAACTCTTGATCTCAGCTTAGTTCTTGATCTCATGGTTGTGGGTTCAAGCCCTGTGTTGGTAAAGGTATGAATCACCACCATCACCACCCCTACTTGCCTTTCCC
>NW_027725878.1:0-316 GCF_054177405.1 Leptonychotes weddellii | reverse complement strand
TTGTCACTACATCCAACAGGCAATTAAGAATGTAAAAAAAAGGAGAGAAAAGATGGCGGAGGAGTAGAGAACCTTATTCCAACTGGTCCCCGGAATTGAGCTGGATATCTACCAGACCACTCTGAGCACCCATGAAATCAACCTGAGATGTAAGAAGATCTGGATCTCTACAAACAGAATATTGCAGATGGTTGGTTTCGAGGTAGGAAGAGGGGAGCCGTAATTCTGCGGGCAGATATCAGAAGATAAATGGCAGCAGGAAGGAGCCTTGCTGTGGGGATCCTACACCACTGGTGAGTGACAGCCTCGTGCACTG
>NW_027725877.1:0-316 GCF_054177405.1 Leptonychotes weddellii | reverse complement strand
TTTTTTGTTTGTTCAATAGCAATTATAGGACTTTGGATTCTTTTTTATAGGTAATTCTCTTCCCAAAGGTTCTAAAAATAAATTTAGAATTTACAGGTCTCTAAACTAACAGATCCTTCTGCCTAAAATAGCTAAATAATTTGACTATATTTCTCTGAAGAGTAAAACATGTCGGTCCAACCCCTTTGATTTAAAAACACCTTAGGAGCAAATCCGGGGAGACTCACCTTCTTCCCCAGGAGGAGCGGCGCAGGAGGGCACTGCAGGGATCTGCTGGGTTTGGAGACTCCACAGGGGGTCGGGTGCCAGAGATAGA
>NW_027725876.1:0-316 GCF_054177405.1 Leptonychotes weddellii | reverse complement strand
TCCCCTGCACACCCTCTGTCCACCGCCCCAACATCTGGTTCCGCCTGATGAAATGCGGATTATCAAGGACTCCCGTTCAGCACATCCAATGTAAAGCCTCCTCCCACAGCTGTTGTCTTTTATCAGAGGCTTTGGCAATCTTTCGCCATGGCCCCCAGAGGGGAGATTTCAATATGGGACATTTGGATCAGCAGCAACCTAGCTGCAGCTTGTTTTGATCCTCTTCTGTCACCGTATTTCCAACAGACTTGGAGTTGGGGTGGGACCTTGGGGTGGCTGGGGCACCACCATGATCTGGTTGTGACTCTGGGCAAGT
>NW_027725875.1:0-316 GCF_054177405.1 Leptonychotes weddellii | reverse complement strand
TCACTTATGGTTTGTCTCCCTCTGATTTCGTCTTATTTTATATTCTTTTTCTTTTCTGTTATTTTTCTTCTTTTCTTTCTTTCTTTATGAAAGTGAATATTCTTGTTTTATTTCCAATTTTAGGGGGGAAGTTCTCTTGTTTTTTAGTGTGATGTTAGCTGGACTTTTTTTTAGGTTTTATTTATTTATTTATTTATTTGAGAGACAGAGTGAGTGAGAGCATGAGTGGGTGGAGGGGGGAGGCAGAGGGAGAAGCAGACTCCCTGCTGAGCAGGGAGCCTGACATGGGGCTCAATCCCAGGACTCTGAGATCATG
>NW_027725874.1:0-5146 GCF_054177405.1 Leptonychotes weddellii | reverse complement strand
GCACTTCGCACTTCTTTATCTTATCCAGGGGCAAGTGGCTAGGCCCGATTCCCTGGTTTTCCTCAGTGGTAGGTGCGGTCTCAGGGTCATGCCCCCCTCCACCCTCCCCCTCCTCACCCATGGGAATGCTGTCCTCTAAGGCTGGAGACATCTGAAGAACAACCCCACCCTCTGATCAGATTCAGCCCACCCAGAGGATTCAGCTGTTCCACAGGCCGACCATCTGCAGGCCTTCTCGCCCCCCTGCTTGAGCTGTTCTAGCTCATTCCTGAGTCCTCCCCTTGACCCCTGTGTGTCTGCATTTCCTGACTGCTTCTTTGGACTGCACAATGTAACTGGGTTGGCAAAACACACTGTGTCCCCTCACTATTACCTGTGAATTCAGTGGCCCTTTCTAAGCCACTTGAGTGGGGATGGGGCTGGGCTGGCTGAGGGCAGGGGGGTCCTTGGGCATCTATGTCAGGGGGATGTGGCCTGCCGCAGCCGCCCCTCCCCACTCCTGCTCCCCACCCTCCGCCTCTGGGGGCATCTTGCCTGGTCCGGCTCCTTCCCCACAGACCCCTGGAAGAGGGGAACCCTTCAGGAGGAACATGGCTCAGACTCTCCTCAGCCAGAGTACAGGTTCACTGGCTGAGAGCTCGGAGGGCCTTGTTGTCTGCAGCTGGGCTACTCCTCAGTCCTCTTGGCCAGTCCTGGCTGCATGACAGCAGGGCAGTGTGGCCTGCTGGCTCTTGTCCCTGGGCTCTGCCCTCGAGCAGCATCGGGGGTCCTCCCTCACTGCTCCCTGTGTGTGCTTTGGAAACGGGCCTAGCTGTACCCGGGAGACTGACCCCGGCTGTAGTGTGCACAGTGACGGGCATGGCCGAGGCCGGCTGCCTGGGGTGCATGTCACCTGAGCTGTGTCAGCATGGGGCAGCTGGTTTGGCTCCTCTGCTCTGGGGATGGTGGGGGGCACTGGGGCCAGGGCATCCCCCTGACTCAGGCCCGGAGCTAGAGCCGCCCTTTGTCTCCTCCCAGGCTATGCTCCTGTCACTGGGATGTGCCACCCCGTCCGCAGCTGCACTCTGAACCACGAGGATGGCTTCTCCTCAGCATTCGTGGTGGCCCACGAGACCGGCCACGTGTAAGTGGCCTCGCTGTCCTTGTCGCGTGGGGAAGATCGGGGCCCTCTGTGCCCTGGGGAGGGCAGGGAGGGGACACGCCCTGTGTGAAAAGCACCTGGGAAGTAAAGTTCTGAGCTCAGCACTGCACAAGGCAGGCCTAAGGTCCACATTGTGCTGAGGGAACAAATCAAGGGGCCACGCGCGTACTGGGGGCCTCCCGGGCATTATGCCACGCAAGCCCCTGGGCAGGGGCCTCCTTACCCCATTTTACACACCAATAACTGGGGCTCTGAGGGAGCCCTGCCCGGAATTAGGGAGCCGGAGGCGGGGAAGCCACAGCTCCACCCAGGTGTGCAGCCCCCAGGCCCCCCCGAATTTGGGGCAAACTCCGTAGGGCCGCTGGGCGGGTGCAGGGATTTGAGCCCACACCGCTGAGTATGTGGAGGCTCCAGCGGAGGCTGCCCCGGCCCCCGCTGCCTGCTCCCGAAACAGCGCCCCCTGGCGGGCAGGATGTCGAGGGGCGGCCTCCGGACACCGTCTCCCCCGCGCCCCTGGCTTTAAGAACCGAGCTGGCGGAAAACCTGGCTCAGGGCAGACCAGCGAAAGCCCCGGGGAGCCGCTGGGGGAGGCTGGGGCGGCGCCCCGGCCGCCAGGTCAGCGCGGCTGCCTTGCCCCGCCCCGCACAGGCTGGGCATGGAGCACGACGGGCAGGGCAACCGCTGTGGCGACGAGGTGCGGCTGGGCAGCATCATGGCGCCCCTGGTGCAGGCCGCCTTCCACCGCTTCCACTGGTCCCGCTGCAGCCAGCAGGAGCTGAGCCGCTACCTGCAGTGAGTACCCCCGGTGTGGGCAGGACGGCCCGCAGCCCTGGGCTCAGCTCCAGGAGGACGGATGCACCGCCCCCCCATGTGCCTGCGTCCCGCCCGAGGCCTCAGACTTCAGTCCTCCAGCCCGAGGTGCAGGGGAGGGAAGGCAGAGCGGCGCGGGTCAGTGTGCGCGTGGTGGGGGAGGTCCAGTTGTCGGGGGGCTCGGCCCTGAATGGAAAGTGGGCACAGCAGCTGCACCTTTGATGGGATGCCCGGGGAGCTTACGTCAAGGAAAAGAGATGCAGCAGGGAAACTGAGGCAGCACGGCTGAGGGCTGGAGGTGCAGACGGGCCCCCCACCATGGCTCCGGAAGGGGCCGCGGCTGCCGGCTGAAGGCTGCGTGTGGCGCCCCGTGTGTCCCCCCCAGCTCCTATGACTGCCTGCGGGACGACCCCTTTGCGCACGACTGGCCGGCGCTGCCCCAGCTCCCGGGGCTGCACTACTCCATGAACGAGCAGTGCCGCTTCGACTTCGGCCTGGGCTACATGATGTGCACGGCGGTGAGTGTCCGAGCACCCCTGGGTGTCCCTGCCCGTCTGGCTGGCTTCTCAGGAGGTGACGGCTGTTGGGTGGCTCCTGAGGGCGGGGCGGAGCAGGCCTCCAGAGCGGCAGTCTCTCCCTCTGCACCCGCTGGCTCCCTCCCGCTCCGCACCCGGTGCCCACCTGGCCAGACCAGGCGTGGTCCTGGTGACGAGGCCTGTGGCCAGGGGACCGCAAGGGATGGCGGCCGGGGTGCTGGTGAGGCCCCTGTTTTGCCTGCAGCGTTCCGGAGGGCTTCCCTGAGAAAGAAGTGAGGTGTCAAGGCTAAGTGAGAGGAGAGGACATTCTAGAAGGCAGGAATCACATGTGCAAAGGCCCAGAGGTGAGGGCACATAGCATTCAGAGGAGCAACCAGTTGTCTCCGGGGTCTGGCGCCAGGGCAGAGCCAGCGGCGGGAACCCCACTTATCCGAGTGGACTGTGTCTGCTGCTCAGGGCCCAGCCTGTCCAAGGCAGCGTGGCAAGAGCATTAGTGTCTGTTAGCGTCTGACCTGATGCTCCTCTCAGCCGCAGGAAGGAAGCAAGCAAAGTATTCCCGTTTTACAGAGGAGGAAACTGAGCACTTAGGTGACATGCCTAAGGCCACAGAGCGAGCAAGTGGTGGACTCGGGGACTGATGCAGGTGGTCTAAGCTCTTGCGTGGCTGCCTAACGAGCTTGGTGGGCTTGATTCTCATTGCCGCGGGGAGCTCTAGAAATGTTTCAAGAGGGGGGGCAAAGCCAGGTCTGAGTTTCAGCTGGATCCCTCAGGGACATCCTGGAGCAAGGACAGCCAGCAGAAAGGCCAGAGAAGAGGTGACTGGGGTCCAGGAAACAGAGGCCAAGGCTGAAGCAAGAGAAGGGCAGAGGGGAGGGCTTTAGGAGGCGGAGTCCTCCGCAGGGGGACAGTAGGTGCCCGTGGGGCCCTGCAGTGACAGCCCCTCCCCGCCACTCCTACCGGGGCCAAAGGGATGCCCACCCAGCCTTCCTGACAGCTGTCTGTCCAGGCTCCATGACAGGTGCAGGGGTCAGAGCCTGGAGGCTGGGGGGGTGGGGGGGCAGTTGCTGCGGGGGCAGGAGGCAGGCACGGCATGCCGGAGGTTGTCACGGCCGCAGAATCGCGCGGGGCTGTCCTGGGCAGCCACGCTGTGCCCGACTCCGCCCTGTCCGAGAGGACCCTGGGGGACAGGGCGGGCCCTGCACGGTCCCCGCAGTGGGAGGCCGCTGGGCGAGCTGCAGCGCTCTCCTGCAGTTCCGGACCTTCGACCCCTGCAAGCAGCTGTGGTGCAGCCACCCTGACAACCCGTACTTTTGCAAGACCAAGAAGGGGCCCCCCCTGGACGGGACCATGTGTGCACCCGGCAAGGTGAGTGGGGGCAGTGGGCGGGCAGTGTGATGCGCACAGGCCTCCAGGGACAGGCACTGCAGCACTTGTGTGGAGGGGCCGGGGGCCTCCTCGGGGGACCCTGCCTCCTCCCTAGTAACTCTTCACACCTGACCCTCCGGAGCTTCTGTCCCCTCTACTGCCAGCGCCCTAGTTCTCTGCCGGAGCAAACCTGGTGTCCCCAAGCTCCTCTCCGTCTCTCCGTGCTTCAAGCACCGCCCCCCCGCCCCCCGGGGCTCGGGAATCCGCTCCTCTGAGAAGCAGCCTTCTGTCCCCCCACGGACACGGTGGGTGACTGGGTCACTTGGAGGCCAGCATTGGGGGCCGCTGGCCACTGGGTCCCGAGGCTCAGCATCAGGCTTAGCCTCTCCATCCCTGGGGCCTCCGCGTGCGCCCCCTGGAGAGCACACTCGTCCCTTGAGGCAGCTCCGTGGCTGCTCCCGGCCCCTGCCAGCCACCCAGACCCACTTCCCACTGTCCAGCAACTTGACAAAAGACTGGCTTTTCTCACCAAGGCCTTTAGCCAAAAACTCTGGGCCTGATTCTCACAGGCTCAGATGAGATCACGTGCCCGCTCTTCGGCCAATCACCTGCTGGGGGCTGGCTTATGCAGATGAGCCTGAGCCTGGGTGACCGCGCAGCCCCGCAGACCTAACAGTGTCGGGGTGGGGAGTGGGACGTGCACACCAGCTCGTGTGCCCCAATATCAGGCCTACGAAGGCCCCCAAGTCATCTGCGCCTGAGGTTCCTCCATGTAGGCCTTAAATTCTGGCTGATTTTAGTTCTTGGTACCCCTTCTTAAAAATACAGATTTCCAGGCTCACCCCTGCAGGTTTGGGTTTGAGGTAAGGATCAGGGATTGCGTTGGTTTTTGTTTTTTTTTTAAAAATTATGGCAAAATTTACATGACCCAATATTTGCCATTTTAACCACGTTACACAATTCAGCGGCTTTTTATCGCATGCAGTAAGGAGGTGCAATGTCCTGCAGTGTCTTGCAGCCGTTATTATGTAGTTGCAGAACTTCTTCATCACCCCAGAAGGAGACCCCATTAAACAGTGACTCCCCGTTCCCCTCCTGTCTCCAGCTCCTGGCAACTGCTAGTCTGCCTTCCGACTCTGTGGATTTGCCCATTCTGGGATCCCAGGGAAGCAGGATCATACAGTATGTGGCCTTTTGTGTCTGGCTGCTTTCAGTGAAGGTTTTTAAGGTTCATCCATATGGTAGCATGCATCAGTGTTTTGTTCCTTTTTTTTTATTATTTTTTATTTATTTT
>NW_027725873.1:0-316 GCF_054177405.1 Leptonychotes weddellii | reverse complement strand
TTTTGAAAAAGTTGGAGTAGATAGTGATGTCAAATTAACGCATTTAGCAATGCGCCATGGTCTAATTACGCCTTAATCACAAACCAGTAGTTTTCGATATAATCCTTATTTCAAAATAAAAAAAGAATCTATCATAATTGAAGATTCTTTTTTTTTGGATTTTTATAGATTATTAGGATTACTTATTTTTTATAGAAGTGTAATAATGTTGAAGCCTATTTAGTAAACGTCAATAATCGTCAACAACAGACAAACCATCTAATTCGTCATCAAACTTTATCGCAAAAGGTCTATCTTTTGACAATAATAAATTCAA
>NW_027725872.1:0-316 GCF_054177405.1 Leptonychotes weddellii | reverse complement strand
GAAGAGACCAAACTTTATGATTTGCCCAAGTAATTTTACCACTAGGAGCCTTGGTGTCCTTTTCTATACTATGAGGTGATTGAATTATGTGATCTCTAAGGATCCTTCCATAACTGCAGTTCAACAAACTCTTCAGTTGAAATAGTGTTCTCCCTTCGCCCAGGCTTTATCCAGTAGCCATCAAATGGCCATTAACTCTAGTTACCAGTCATTGTGCTTATACAGGGAAAATTGACCTCATTGGTGTCCCCTTGGATTTAAAATTGCTGGTGATAAACTCCCTAGAAGTAATTATTCCTGCTACCCTGGTGTGCAG
>NW_027725871.1:0-316 GCF_054177405.1 Leptonychotes weddellii | reverse complement strand
GGGAGCCTGCTTCTCCCTCTCCCACTCCCCCTGCTTGTGTTCCCCTCTCTCGCTGTGTCTCTCTCTGTCAAATAAATAAAATCTTAAAAAAAAAAAATAGAAGGAGAATCTTTTTTTTTTTATTTATTTGACAGAGAGAGACACAGCGAGAGAGGGGAACACAAGCAGGGGGAGTGGGAGAGGGAGAAGCAGGCTCCCCTGCTGAGCAGGGAGCCCGATGCGGGGCTCGATCCCAGGACCCTGGAATCATGACCTGAGCCGAAGGCAGACGCTTAACGACTGAGCCACCCAGGCGCCCCGAAGAAGGAGAATATCT
>NW_027725870.1:0-316 GCF_054177405.1 Leptonychotes weddellii | reverse complement strand
TGGGGACAAATGTGCCTCTCCTCAGCCCTGTGCATATAATGTCCTCATGCTCCAAGGGGTCCAAAACCTTAGTTCTCACGTGGCTCTGTCATGGCCCCTGACCCATGGGGTGACCTGCCCTACACAAGGACTCTAGGCACCAAAGACAGTCCCAGAAATGACAAGGCTGACCAGGATGACCTCTGGGCAGCTCACTGCCCAGAGCATGGATGGGCACGAATTACATTAATGCCCCACAGAGTGTGGGTCACAGACCTACAGCCCCATCAGCATCCCCCAGGGGCTAGTTGGACCTGCAGATCCACAGGCCCCACTC
>NW_027725869.1:0-316 GCF_054177405.1 Leptonychotes weddellii | reverse complement strand
CTCGCCGAGCACCCACTGTGCCAGGCGGGGAGGACCAGCAGTGCACAGGGCAGGACCGCGTCCCGGAGCGCCGGCGGTCTGGGCGGTAGGGAGCAGCGGAGTCTCGGGGAGCAGCAGAGCGCATGTGGGTGCATCTTCCCTGATGGGGAAGGCTTGGAGGACACGGGTCCAGGAGGGTGTCTCGGGTTTGCTTTGAGCAGTTTGCTGGCCCTGGTCTGAGGCAGGTTCTGCAGCCCCCAGGGCCTTGGACGGGGCCGCGTGTCCTCTGGATGCAAATCGCTCAGGATTCCAGTCATGCACCCACGGAGTCACATGG
>NW_027725868.1:0-316 GCF_054177405.1 Leptonychotes weddellii | reverse complement strand
GTAATATTTTGTGAGGGCAAATGATAATAGCCCTGTAATAATTTTTAAATGTAAAAAATCAAAAAAATTGTGTTCAGATTTCTTTCAAAAATTTATTATTGTATATTTTATAATATACACAGTATTTTACAACTGCAGAACATATGCATATAATTATGTAATTAAAAATAAATATTTAGGGGTGCCTGGGTGGCTCAGTCAGTTAAGTGTCCAACTCTTGATCTCAGCTTAGTTCTTGATCTCATGGTTGTGGGTTCAAGCCCTGTGTTGGTAAAGGTATGAATCACCACCATCACCACCCCTACTTGCCTTTCCC
>NW_027725867.1:0-316 GCF_054177405.1 Leptonychotes weddellii | reverse complement strand
TGCTTCCATCAATATCCACCCTTCCACCGGACACCACCACTGAGGCTTTTTACCTCTATCTTCTAGAAGGTTCACCTCCCTAAATTCCCTCAACTAATCACCTCAGTGGGCCTTCTTCAGCAGGACCTCCCATTTCTAAATTCCCGATCTCTGAGCTGCCTCTCACCAAATTTCGACTTGACCGTTGGAAGGAAGGGAAGCCACCCAGCTTTCTGTGCATTTCACCAGGGCCACAGGCTGGGGGAATTACCTTATCAGCACCTGTCCCACCTTAGTTCCAGGACTTTGGTGGCTCAAGGCTGAGGGGAAGCATGGT
>NW_027725866.1:0-316 GCF_054177405.1 Leptonychotes weddellii | reverse complement strand
GGCCCGCGGGCCTGCGGGGTGGGGGGGGCGGGGAAGGGGTGGAATGTAGCCTCCCTCCAAAGCCTCTGTTGGCTGCCAGGTGGGACCGAAGGTTAAGGACAGGGAGTCAGGCGTGAGGGAAAGCAAGGAAGGCAAGAGGAAGGAGGTACTGGGGGACCCCAAGACCCCCCTGTGACTTGCCAGACCCTGGAATAAAGGCGCCGCCCTCCAAGTCACCTTCACAGCCCACAGAGCAGTTGTTCCCCCATTTCACCATGGGGGAAACGGACACCCCCAGAAGCCAAGCCCAAAGTTTACTGGCACAGCACACACATCC
>NW_027725865.1:0-316 GCF_054177405.1 Leptonychotes weddellii | reverse complement strand
TTGTCACTACATCCAACAGGCAATTAAGAATGTAAAAAAAAGGAGAGAAAAGATGGCGGAGGAGTAGGGAACCTTATTCCAACTGGTCCCCGGAATTGAGCTGGATATCTACCAGATCACTCTGAGCACCCATGAAATCAACCTGAGATGTAAGAAGATCTGGATCTCTACAAACAGAATATTGCAGATGGTTGGTTTCGAGGTAGGAAGAGGGGAGCCGTAATTCTGCGGGCAGATATCAGAAGATAAATGGCAGCAGGAAGGAGCCTTGCTGTGGGGATCCTACACCACTGGTGAGTGACAGCCTCGTGCACTG
>NW_027725864.1:0-316 GCF_054177405.1 Leptonychotes weddellii | reverse complement strand
TGATGATCCTGGCATGTATACGATTCAGCTTGTAGGTAAAGCCTTACGCCGCCCTAAGAGATTTATTGCGGCGCTTATATTAGGTATTACTGCTCTTATAGGAATCCTAAGTTCTTTTGCTGTATCTACAATTGCTTTAGTACAGAAAATATATACTGCACATCATGTGGATAGATTAACCCAGAATATTTCAACTGCACTTTATTTGCAGGAACAAATAGACAAGAAGTTTGAGGCACGATTAAATGTTCTAGAGAAAACTATATTATATGTAGGAAATCAAATTCAAAATCTCAAAACTCGGTTAACCACTAGA
>NW_027725863.1:0-5147 GCF_054177405.1 Leptonychotes weddellii | reverse complement strand
TCATGCACTAATACATTGCTATTTGAAAGGTTAATGTTTATTTGCCGTGTAATTATACTTCTCTTTCCTGTAGCAGTAATCATTGTTTCCTATGTTCATGTTATTGTGGCCGTCATTCACATGGGGTCTGGGGAGGGCCCCCGAAAAGGTTTTGCCACCTGTTCTTCCCACCTCATGGTGGTAGGAATGTACTATGGAGCAACCATGTTTATATACATGTGGCCTGTTTCTGATCGTTCCCCCACCCAGGACAAGATGGTGTCAGCCTTCTATACCATCCTTACTCCCATGCTGAATCTCCTCATCTACAGCCTTCACAACAAGGAAGTGGCCAGAGCATTCATGAAGGTGTTGGGGAAGAGCAAGTCTGGAGAGCAAATTTTCCAATTAACTTTTTTCTATCTTCTATGCTTTATGCTGACATTGATGTATTCAACTGGTACAGTTCAGCACCCAATATTTACCTAACTTTGTATCAAAAATTTACAGAGAAGCACACAAGATTTAGAAAGTGAAAAACTGTCTGCATGCTTTTTTGTTCAAATATTATATTTCTTTGTTATGGAAACTTCAAAGTATGGCTACAAGTAAATATTTGCTGTAAGATAATATGCACAATGCATAGTCTGTCTTATGCAATACCAGTTAACAACAGAGAGATATTTGTGAATCACAATACCACATAATATTATAATAAAAGAGGGCACTGATAAACTATTTTTGTTCATTTCCATTCTTTATTTTTTTATTATGTTGTTAGCTAGCATAGAGTACATTATTTTTTGATGTAGAGTTCAATGATTCATGAGTTGCATATAAAACTCAGTGCTCATTACAAAACATGGCCTCCTTAATACGTATCACCCAGCTACCCCATCCCAACACACACCTCTCCTCTGAAATCCTCAGTTTGTCACCTGGAGTCCATAGGCTCTCATGATTCATCTCCCTCTTTGATTTGCCACCCCCCCTTCAGTTTTCCCTTCCTTCCCCTATTGTCTGCTGTGCTATTCCTTATGTTCCACATATGAGTAAAACCATATAATTGTCTTTCTCTGTTTGACTTATTACATTTAGCATAATCCGTTTCAGTTCCATCCATGTTGATGCAAATTGTGGGTATTCAACCTTTCTGATGGCTGTGTAATATCTCGTTGTATATATGGACCACATCTTCTTTACCCATTCATCTGTTGTAGGGCATCTAAGCTCCTTCCACAGTTTGGTTATTATGGATATTGCTACTATGAACATTGGGGTGCATGTGCCCCTTCTTTTCACTACGTCTGTATCTTTGGGGTAAATACCTAGTAGTTCAATTGCTGGGTCATAGGGTACCTCTATTTTTAATGTCTTGAGGAAACTCCATCCTGTTTTCCAAAGTGGCTGTACCAGCTTGCATTCCGATGAACAGTGTAAGAGTGTTCCCCTTTCTCTACAACTTCTCCAACATTTGTTGTTTCCTCTCTTGGTAATATTTGCCATTCTAACTAGTGTAAGGTGGTATCACATTTTGGTTTTGATTTATATTTCCCTGATGGCTAGTGATATGGAGCATTTTATTATGTGTCTGTGGCAATTTGTATGTCTTCTTTGGAAAAGTGCCTGTTCATGTCTTTTGCCAATTTATTGACTGGATTAATTGTTTCTGGGTGTTAAGTTTCATAAGTTCTTTACAGATCTTAGATACCAGCCCTCTATCTGATATGTCATTGGTGAATATCATCTCCCATTCCGTAGGTTCCCTTTTATTTTTGTCGACTATTTCCCTTGCCATGCAGAAGATTTTTATTTTGATGAATTCACAATAGTTCATTTTGCTTTTGTTTCCCTTGCCTTTTTAGACATGTCAAGAAGTTCCTGTGGCCAATGTTGAAGAATTTACTGCCTATATTCTCCTCTAGGATTTTGTTGGATTTCTATCTCACATTGAGGTCTTTCATCAATTTTGAGTTTATCTTTGTGTATGGTGTAAGAGAATGATCGAGTTACATTCTTCTGTATATAGCTGTCCAATTTTCCCAGCACCACTTATTGAAGAGACTGTCTTTTTTCCATTGTATGTTTTTCCCTGCTTTGTCAAAGAGTAGTTGACCAGAGAGTTGAGGGTCCATTTCTGGAGATGCTATTCCATTCCATTGATCTATGTGTCTGTTTTTGTGCCAGTACCATGCTGTCTTGTTGATCACAGCTTTGTAATATAGCTTTAAGTAAGGCAGTGTAATGCCCCCAGCTTTGTTTTCTTTTTCAAAATTCCTTTGGTGATTTACGGTCTTTTCTGGTTCCATACAAATTTTAGGATTGTTTGTTCCAGCTCCTTGAAAAATGCAAATGGTATTTTAATAAGATGGCACTGAAAGTGTAGATTGCTCTGGGCAGAATAGACATTTTAACGTTTATTCTTCTAATCCATGAGTATGGAATATTTTTCCATCTTCTTGTGTCTTCCTCCATTTCTTTCATTAGTGTTCTGTAGATTCTAGAGTTTAGATCTTTACCTCTTTGGTTAGGTTTATTCCTAGTTGTCTTAGGTTTTTTGGTGCTATTGCTATTGAATCAATTCCTTAATTTCTCTTTCTACAGTTACATTGTTAGTGTATAGAAAAGCAAATGATTTCTGTGCATTGATTTCGTATCCTGCCACATTGCTGAAATGCTATATGAGTTCTAATAATTTGCGGGTGGAGTCTATTAGGTTTTCCACATAAAGTATCATGTCATCTGTGAAGAGAGAGAGTTTGCCTTCTTCTTCGCCATTTTGAATGTCTTTTATTTCGTTTTGTTGTCTGATTGTTGGGGCTAGAACTTCTAGTACTATGTTGAACACTAGTGGTGAAAGTGGGCAACCCTGTCGTGTTCTCAACCTGAAGGGAAAAGCTTTTAGCTTTTCCCCATTAAGACTGATATTCGCTGTGGGCTTTTCCTAGATGGCTTTTACGACATTGAGGGATATTCCACCTATCCCTATATTCTGAATAGTTTTAATGAGGAAAAGATGCTATATTTTGTCAAATTCTTTTTCTGCATCAATTGAGAGGATTCTTGTCTTTTATTTTATCAATGTGCTCTATCACATTGATTGATTTGTGGTTGATGAACCACCTTGCATCCCAGGAATAAATCCCACCTGGTTGTGATGGAAAATCCTTTTAATATACTTTTGGATTCTATTCGTTAGGATCTTGTTGAGTATTTTGGCATCCATGTTTATCAGGGATATTGGTCAGTAGTTCTCCTTTTTGGTGGGGTCTTTGCCTGGTTTTGGGATCAGGGTAATGCTAGCCTCATAGAACAAGTTTGGAAGTTTTCCTTCTGTTTCTATTTTTTTTTTTTTGAACAGCTTCAGAAGAATAGGTATGATTTTTTTTCTTTAAATCTTTAGTAGAATTCCCCTGGGAAGCCATTTGGCCCTAGACTTTTTTTGGTAGGGGGGAGGTTTCTGATGACTGCTTCAATCCTTGCTGGTTATTGGTCTCTTCAGATTGTCTATTTCTTCCTGTTTCAGTCTTAGTTTATAAGTTTCCAGGAAGGCATCCATTTCTTCTAGGTTGCTTAATTTTTTGGCATATAGTTGTTGATAATAGTTTCTAATAATTGTTTCTATTTCCTTGGTGTTAGTCATGATCTTTCCCCTTTCATTCATGATTTTATTCATTTGGGTCCTTTCTCTTTTCCTTTGGATAACTCTTGCCAGTGGTTTATCGATCTTATTAATTCTTTCAAAGAACCACCTTCTAGTTTCATCTATCTGTTCTGCTGTTTTTCTGGTTTCTATTTCATTGATCTCTGCTCTAATCTTTATTATTTCTCTTCTCCTGCTTGGTTTAGGTTATACTTGCTGTTTTTTCTCCAGCTCCTTTACGTATAAGGTTAGCTCGTGCATTCAGGATTTTTCTGCTTTTTTGAGTGACCCTTGAATGGCTATGTATTTCCTTGTTAGGACCACCTTTGCAGTATCCCATAGTTTTGGACCAAAGTGTTTTTGTTCTCATTGGTTTCCATGAATTGTTTAAGTTGTTCTTTAATTTCCTGGTTGACCCAAATATTCTTTAGCAGGATGCTCTTTAACTTCCACGTGTTTGAATGACTTCCAATTTTTTTCTTGTTATTGATTTCCAGTTTCAAAGCATTGTGGTCTGAAAATATGCAGGGAACAATCTCAATCTTTTGGTATTGGTTGAGACCTGATTTGTGACCCATTATGTGATCTATTCTAGAGAAAGTTCCATGTGCATTCGAGAAGATTGAGAATTCTGTTGTTTTAGAATGGAATGTTCTATATATATCTATGAGGTCCGTCTGGTCCAGTGTGTCCTTCAAAGCTCTTGTTTCTTTGTTGATCTGCTTAGATGATCTGTTAATTGCTGTGAGTCAAATGTCGCAGTTTCTTAGTATTAATGCATTATTATCAGTATGTTACTTTATTTTCATTACCAGTTGGCTTATGTAGTTGGCTGCTCCCATGTTGGGGGCATAGATATTTACAATTGTTAGATCTTCTTGTTGGATAGACCCTTTAAATATGAAATATTTTCCCCATACATTTCTTAGTACAATCTTTAGTTTAAAATCTAATTTGTCTGATCTGAGAATTACTACCCCATCTTTCTTTTGAGTTCCATTTGCATGATATTCAATCTGGAGGTGTCTTTAGGTTCAAAATGAGTCTCTTGTAGACAGCATATGGATGGGTCCTGTCTTTTTATCTAATTTGCAACCCTGTCCTGTTTCATGGGAGCATTTAGTCCATTCATGTTGAGAGTGACTATTGAAAAATATGATTTTAGTGCCATTATATTGCTTGTGAAGTCCCTGTTTCTATAGATTGTCTCTGTAAATTTCTGGTCTATATTACTCTTGGGGTCTTTCCTCTTTTATAGAACCCCCCTTAATATTTCTTTCAGGGCCTGCTTGGTGGTCACATATTCTTTAAGTCTGTGCCCATCCTGGAAGCTCCTTGTCTCTCCACCCATTCTGAATGATAGCCTTGCTGGATAAAGTATTCTTGGCTGCATGTTCTTCTCATTTAGTACCCTGAATATGTCTTGCCAGGCCTTTCTGGCTTGCCAGGTCTCTGTGGATCGGTCTGATGTTATTCTGATGTTCCTTCCTCCATACATGTGAAATCTCTTCCCCCTAGCTGCTCT
>NW_027725862.1:0-316 GCF_054177405.1 Leptonychotes weddellii | reverse complement strand
TGAGAGGTATGTTTTAAAAAGCATAAAACCTTAAAAATTATCGTTGCTTCAGGAATTTCTACATTTTACTTCTGTAATATGAGTTTACAGTTAGTTATCTACAGTAATTTCAAGCACTGTTATCAGTATTACTAACTTGATTCCTGAGTTTACTTTTCCATCAATAGAAACATTGCAGTTTTTGATTACTTATATTGGGAATTAATGGACACTTATACAAGGTTTTGCCTGTGAGCAAAAATTTTGGAACCACTTTTGTTCATCTAGTGAAGAATGAGTATATTTCATTGTGTTCTAAATTCTTTTTTTTTTTTTT
>NW_027725861.1:0-316 GCF_054177405.1 Leptonychotes weddellii | reverse complement strand
TCCATGAGTGATGTTGACCTGTAGTTTGGGAATGTTTTTTGTGAACTCTTCATCATCTTTTTGTATTAATATTATGATTACTACCTAAAAAGAATTTGTGCATGTTTCTTTTAATTGTTTTTTTTTTCCTTCTGGAGCAGTTTAAATAACAGTATAATTATACTGTTTTTAAAGATTTGGTAAAGGGGTGCTTGGGTGGTTCAGTCATTAAACGTCTGCCTTCGGCTCAGGTCATGGTCCCAGGGTCCTGGGATCAAGCCCTGCATTGGGCTCCCTGCTCAGTGGGAAGCCTGCTTCTTCCTCTCCCACTCCCCCT
>NW_027725860.1:0-316 GCF_054177405.1 Leptonychotes weddellii | reverse complement strand
TTTTAAGATTTTATTTATTTATTTGAGAGCGAGAGCGAGAGAGAGAGAATGAGAGAGAGAACACGAGAGGGGGTAGGGTCAGAGGGAGAAGCAGACTCCCTGCTGAGCAGGAGCCCGATGCGGGTCTCGATCCCGGGACTCCAGGATCATGACCTGAGCCGAAGGCAGTCGCTTAACCAACTGAGCCACCCAGGCGCCCAGTCCTAAAATATTTTACAGATGCTATTTCTTTTATTTCACTGAATTCTCTCAAAGTTAGGTTTGTTCAGGTATCACGGAGGCAAAAGTGGCTCATGAACCCAGTTTTCTCCAGTTT
>NW_027725859.1:0-316 GCF_054177405.1 Leptonychotes weddellii | reverse complement strand
CAAAAAGGGACATGTTAGGGCGCCTGGGTGGCTCAGTTGGTTAAGCGACTGCCTTCGGCTCAGGTCATGATCCTGGAGTCCCTGGATCGAGTCCCGCATCGGGCTCCCTGCTCGGGCGGGAGTCTGCTTCTCCCTCTCCCACTCCCCGTTTGTGTTCCCTCTCTCGCTGTGTCTTTCTCTGTCAAATAAATAAAATCTTTAAAAAAAAAAAAAAAGGGACATGTTATTAGAGCAGCTACAATTTGTGGCTGCATTCCAAAGAAATTTCCCTGGCATGGTCATGAATGAAGCAGGAGTGAGAGCACCTTCTTTCCTT
>NW_027725858.1:0-316 GCF_054177405.1 Leptonychotes weddellii | reverse complement strand
TTAAGCATGCAGCAAGATAATGCATGTAAAGTGAGCCAGCATGGAGGGGGAGGGAGGGGGAGAGAGGGAGGGAGGGGAAGAGAGGGATGGAGGGAGAGAGAGAGAGAGGGAGGGAGGGAGCTCACTGACCCGATTTCACGGTGATCACTTTCTTAGAGCATTTGCTGCCCCCAAAGCTCTAAAAGTCTTTGAGACATTCTGTCATTTTTACTAAACTCTTGGCACATAGTACCCATTTTAAGGATGGTGAAAACTGAGGCCCTGGGGGATTAAGGGACTTGCCCAATTTCACGGCCGGGGTGGCCGGGGGTGGGGG
>NW_027725857.1:0-316 GCF_054177405.1 Leptonychotes weddellii | reverse complement strand
CACGGGGGGTGTTGCATCATCTGAAATCCTGCACTGGAGTTGGAAATCAGATTTGCTTCTCTGCGTCCATGGGACTTCGGTCCTCAAGGCAAGAGAGGGATGTCCATTCTGCCTGACGACGGGGATTTCAAAGAGCAAGGTTTCTGATAATCTTGGATTTTAGAGAACAGTGTTTCTCGGGGGGTACAAATGGTAGCAGCGCCCCAAATAAAAGGGCTGTTCTGACACTTCAGCCTGGGCGGAAAGTGTCCTGCTAACGTGGCATGCAAAGTCTCCTGCATCGGTCACTGCAGCTGGATAAAGCGAAGGGCAGGTT
>NW_027725856.1:0-316 GCF_054177405.1 Leptonychotes weddellii | reverse complement strand
TTTTGAAAAAGTTGGAGTAGATAGTGATGTCAAATTAACGCATTTAGCAATGCGCCATGGTCTAATTACGCCTTAATCACAAACCAGTAGTTTTCGATATAATCCTTATTTCAAAATAAAAAAAGAATCTATCATAATTGAAGATTCTTTTTTTTTGGATTTTTATAGATTATTAGGATTACTTATTTTTTATAGAAGTATATTACTGTTGAGGCCTATTTAATAAATGTCAATAATCGTCAACAACAGACAAACCATCTAATTCGTCATCAAACTTTATTGCAAAAGGTCTATCTTTTGACAATAATAAATTCAA
>NW_027725855.1:0-316 GCF_054177405.1 Leptonychotes weddellii | reverse complement strand
TTTTTTTTTTTTAAAGATTTTATTTATTTATTTGAGAGAGAGAGAATGAGAGACAGAGAGCATGAGAAGGAGGAAGGTCAGAGGGAGAAGCAGACTCCCTGCTGAGCAGGGAGCCCGATGCGGGACTCGATCCCGGGACTCCAGGATCATGACCTGAGCCGAAGGCAGTCGCTTAACCAACTGAGCCACCCAGGCACCCTACAACCTGAAATTTGACTTGACTATAGATCTTATCTGTTAAGCTTACAAATACACTGACTGAAAATTTCTCAGCCATGCCAAAAATCACAAGACCTATTTATACATTTTAGCTAAT
>NW_027725854.1:0-316 GCF_054177405.1 Leptonychotes weddellii | reverse complement strand
GATGAGAACATGGCAGGAAGAGGATCTTGAGGAGTCATACACCTACTGGTTCTGTAGGGCTCCTCCTTTAAGCTCTGGCGCTTGGAGGGAGAGGATGAACTTTCTTGGAGTATTAAAGGGTGACAGTCTTAATTATGGTACCTCTCATTTCCCTTTTTCCAGAAGTCTGGAATACTTGAAGATACTGTCCGTTCTGGCTATAGCTTAATAGGTTTGGCAGGGAATCTTAGGCTCATCCAGGGAAGGTCAGCGAGCTCAGTTTCTCCGTTGTTTATAGAAGATGGAGCTAAGACCTGTGGAGGGGAGTCACTTGCTC
>NW_027725853.1:0-316 GCF_054177405.1 Leptonychotes weddellii | reverse complement strand
ATGTGGCCTGACTTCATTATGTCCGAGGAAACCAAGTCTCAATAAGTGTGCTGCCAGGGAGTAGAGAGCACCAGACCTGGTGTAAGATTCAAAAAGCCCAGCAAATCCCAAGCAGGATAAATTTTTAAAACTTTACACCTAGAAAGGCTATATAGTGCATGATTCCAACTCTAAGACATTCTGCAAAGGCAAAACCACAAAAACGATCAGCGGTTGCCAGGGGGCTGGGGGGAGGGAGGAGATTGAGGCAGAGCACGGGGAATTTTGGGGCAGTGAAATGATTTTGTAGGGTATTATAATGTTGTATACATGTCAT
>NW_027725852.1:0-5147 GCF_054177405.1 Leptonychotes weddellii | reverse complement strand
GGAGGTGGGAGTGATGGGGTGGCTGGGTGATAGACACTGGGGAGGGTATGTGCTATGGTGAACGCTGCGAATTGTGCAAGACTGTTGAATCACAGATCTGTACCTCTGAAGCAAATAATACATTATATGTTAAAAAAAAAAAAAAAAGAAGATAGCAGGAGGGGAAGAATGAAGGAGGGGAAATCGGAGGGGGAGATGAACCATAAGAGACGATGGACTCTGAAAAACAAACTGAGGGTTCTAGAGGGGAGGGGGGTGGGAGGATGGGTTAGCCTGGTGATGGGTATTAAAGAGGGCACGTACTGCATGGAGCACTGGGTGTTATACAAAAACAATGAATCATGGAACACTACATCAAAAACTAATGATGTAATGTATGGTGATTAACATAATAATTTTTTTTTAAAAAATTAGCTCCCAATAAATTACTCTAAAATTTGGACATCATAAGGGCTTAATTCATATTTGTTGAACAAATACATGAAAATTATATAAATAAAAAAATGCAGCAAATGCCATAGAGGCATTTTAATTCCTAACTTAGTCCTTTTTTCTGTGTGTGTAGTTACTGATCCTTTTTTCTATCTAATCAGTTGCATATTCATGTGTTATACTTTTGTTTTCAACAATCTAGCTTTTCTTTTGTCTAAATTGATCCATAGGAAAATTTCTTTCTGTTTTGTAATGGAGGTGCGCTAGATAGCAAGAGAAAACCCATACATAGGCTGATAGTCCAAAGTTCTCAATCAATGTTTCAGGGACTTCTTTGTCACAGCATGAAGTGATCTTATGCATTTGTAGCCAGAATCCTTTTAATCAATAACCTAAACTGAATCAAAAATCTTTCCAATAGTTTTCAGTGTTTCAGTGTTCTTTCAGTATAATATATATCAAGACCAAAAGATTACACGAACAACTGAAGCCAAATGTCTTTGCAAACAAAGACTAAAAAGTAATGATGTTGGAGCCTTGTTTTCACACTTCACAGTGATGTCCTAGAAAATTTACCTAGAAAATTACTGATATTTTCTTGTACACACAACACTCTATTATGGAGTTAAAATTTAGCTATTAAGAAATGATTGCACAGATCAGATTTATTCAATTTTACTGATAATTAGGGCAGTCTGTACATCTTTTTACCTTTAAATTTGTTTTTCACCTTTAAAATTGTTCGACTAATTTTAACACTCCTTTGACCTTAATATTTAGAAATATTAATATTTAACTATTTAATATAAATATTAATATTTTGAACTTAATATTTAGAAAATATTGTAAGATTTTAGAATCTTGTGTGGGAAAGAAGTAAAATATTTATCTTTAATAAAATAGCCATCATTAAATTTAGCCTCAACTGTTGTGTAGCACAGATATTCACTAGAAACTAAACTTTGTAAAATTCTTGACTGTGAAAACCATGGGTTTAAAAAATAGTTTTGCTACAAGGAAATGATATTTAAGTCAAATTTTATACCATGGAAATAGATGGATAAATGATATTACTAGGTGAGCTATTGTTTCTCTATGCTTATTTTAAATTTTCATATACTATCTTTTTTTCCCAATTTTCACATGTTGACATTAAATATTCACATTGTGAAGATTAAATAAAATAAAAATGACAACTGAATTCTGGCAGAAAAAATTACACAATGCATATAGTTAAAGGATTTGATAATGAGAAATGGTGAAGTGCACCCTCAGGAGTCTAATTAGGGTCCACAAAGGCACAAGGTATTTGGAAACACGGTAAGTAGAAACTGACTTTTCTCAATTATTCCTTACTTCAATAATAATAAATGCCTATCTTTTGGAGGCCCTTTCTTCCCCTGTATATATTACTCATCCAATCCAATTCCAAAGTTAAGAGTTCAATATTTTACGTATATACATATATATTCTTATTTTACTTGATAAGATATTCACATTGTAAAAATTAAGTAGAATATAATGCACATACACCATATGTACACACAATATACATACACATATATACATCCACACGTGTGTATGTAAAGATCTGTGAATGAGTTTTAAATTATAATTAACTTTAGATTAACACAGAAGAGGAGAAAATTAAAATTATATTCAGCACATACTTTATTCCAAATATATTTAACTCATTATCCTAAATCAATTATTTAATTCTTATAAGCCAAGAAGGTAGGCTTTTTGGTATTTTATATTTATGCCTATCATAGTTCAATGATTTTCTGAGGAAACAAATATATGAAGAAACACTGAGGTTAAACTTTCAAAGATCACAGGGCTAGTAAAAGTTTCAGAGGCGAAATTCAAACCCAGATCAAGGTAAGTTCAGAATCCAGGACTTTAACCTAAATGGCTCCCTTCTGTGAAGTACAAATATCTATGTCTGAGAGAATGAGGAGTGCCTCCAAGTTTTCCATTTCTGCAATTAGAGGAAGAAGCTGCTGTAAAGGATGTTCAATTTAGCTGGAAATTAAACAACAGGAATGACAACAAAACTTCAAAGTCTTCACCGTTTTGCCTAGAGTGGATCCATCTAACCTTCACCTGCCTCAGTACAAACAGAAACTGCGTACTGAAATATTTCTGTCTTGCAGCTGCAAGTACAGGCAGCTGTTCTTTGCATGTTTTATGAAGATCTTTTTTAAAAACGCAGATGATTCCTTATAAAGGAAGTTCTCATTCTGAAGATTTTATAACAGGGCACACATTATAAAGTGCAATGCACTTAATTCTCCCCCTTCACTTACTTGATAATGCACAAGTACGATGATAGTACAGATGATGTGGTGATACATGATTACTCTCTAAAATTTAACTATATAATTGTTTTGTGATCATAAGCCTACATAGCGTCCTAAAGACTTCCAACTATCCTGTGTTTAAAATAATTTGTGGGGCGCCTGGGTGGCTCAGTGGTTAAGCGACTGCCTTCAGCTCAGGTCATGATCCTGGAGTCCCGGGATCGAGTCCCGCATCGGGCTCCCTGCTCGGCGGGGAGTCTGCTTCTCCCTCTGACCCTCCCCCCTCTCATGCTCTCTCTCTCTCTCATTCTCTCTCTCAAATAAATAAATAAAATCTTAAAATAAATAAATAAATAAATAAAATAATTTGTGATGGTACAAAAGCAGAATTGTTAGCAACTCTTAGAGCTACTGCAATCCATAACATTGTGTGTAAAATACAGTTAGGACAAATCCATAGTGCAGTAGCCAGGGAAAAATGTTCACTGGTATTGCATAGGACATAACAAGGTGCTCATATTTCTAACCAACATGGAGGCTAATTTTAGCTCAGATTCAAGCAGTGAATTACTCTTCCTGCCAAAATTCTGGGCAGGATCTAACTCCTTTCTATTAATGCGGCAGTGAGTAACACATCAGTTGAGTGAAAGATACAGCCATGATTCGACGAGTCCACAGATGAGTAGAGAAGCCATTCCATGGGAATAAGGAATACATGGCAGGCATGTTACAGAGTCTATTAGAGAAAAGTGAAAAAAAAATCCATAGGAATACAGCTGCTCCTCTGAAGTAAAATGAAAAACTGTCGGTACAGAAACTTGGAAATTTCTACCAGGAATAATTTGGATTCTGATAAAAAGAAGAGGTGTTAGGCAATTGTGAGAGAAGAGAGGTGGGACTCAGACAATGAATGAAGAAGAGACAGTAAGTTCTTATTAGAACAGATGCAATTTTCTTAGCCAACCCTGGATAAGATTTCCCCGTGTCTTTGTTAGGAAATAAATTACAACTACATCATATTCAGAGTTTTGTATACGGTCATGATTGTGGTTTCTGAAAGAAACTCTTCGTTCTTTTTGATTCGTTCAGTTGTTCTCAACTCATTTTCCTTGTTATTTCTGGAAAATGTCCATAAAAGAATACTGTCTAGATAGTATGATAGATATCTATAATTACAGCCATATCTACATTTATAGCTTGATCTATGTATCTATATACCTATCTATGGACCTATGCATCTATTTGTGTCTATATATCTACTTACCCATCTATCTACAATTGATTCTGTATATATGACTTAGTATTAGAGGTAAAGAAACAAGCAACCAATTAGTATCACTTTCATAGGATTATCCAGAAGTTCCTGACAAGCTATACCACACGTGTATTGTCATATATGTTTCCCATATTCAGACCAAACAGGAAGGGCAAACATTTGTTATGAAATGACTTAATGTCTAAATATTGTTGTTCTTGCTGACTCTATTACTGTCTACTCAAAGATGCTTAGTTGTATCCAGAATAAATTTATTCCCTTGGAATTCAAACACTACTAATTTGGAATTTACCTTATTTTGGTTTGTTTCTGTTCAACAGAAGAAAAATGCTTCATTCTTTATAGTAAAAGACAGAAATATTATAGAAGCATCATGTTATAGTAGCAAGACCATTTCTATTTTTGACATCATTGTGTATAGGTGTCCGAAAAGTCTGATGGAAATTCAATATGGTTTGGAGTGCTCTCTTAACATTTTCCAGATATTGAGTCCAAGGATAGGAAATAGAGTGTACAGATTACTACAACTTATCAATGATAATTTAACTAAAGAAAGAAGGTCCTTCTCTATATACGGAAATAAAAGTTTAATATGGTCATTTTACATACCAAATTAGACTAATTATTAAATGTTTTTAAACAATTTTAAAGGGTGTTTCCCAAGGTTTTCCTGGTATTTCATGCATCTTCACTTGGGATTAAATATTTTTAAATTTTTTTCTTCTCCACTCTGCTTTCTTTTTTTTAATTTAATTTAATTTTATTATGTTATGTTAGTCACCATACAGCACATCATTAGTTTTTGATGTAGTGTTCCATAATTCATTGTTTGCGTATAACATCCAGTGCTCCACGCAATAAATGCCCTCCTTAATACCCATCACCAGGCTAACCCATCCCCCCACCCCCCTCCCCTCTAAAACCCTCAGTTTGCTTCTTGGAGTCCACAGTCTCTCATGGTTCATCTCCCCCCTCCTATTTCCCCCCTTCATTTTTCCCTTCCTTCTCCTAATGTCCTCCATGCTATTCCTTATGTTCCATAAATAAGTGAAACCATATGATAATTGACTTTCTCTGCTTGACTTAGCATAATCTCCTCCAGTCCCATCCATGTTGATGTAAAAGTTGGGTATTCA
>NW_027725851.1:0-14293 GCF_054177405.1 Leptonychotes weddellii | reverse complement strand
TGGGGGGGCCTGGTGGTGGGTATTGAGGAGGGCACGTTCTGCATGGAGCACTGGGTGTTGTGCACAAACAATGAATCGTGGAACACTTCATCTAGAACTAATGATGTAATGTATGGGGATTAACATAAGAATAAAAAAAAATCTGTCTGGCTTCAACTCTGTGTTATAGAAAAACATAATTTTTGCAAGAAATGATTTTGAGATTTAAAAATGGCTCATTAAAATAAGGGAGTCTCTAAAAGAGGTTGGCAAAGAGTTACTGCTGGCTTGCAATAAATTTACAGTCTCTGATGTATTAATTGGTTTTGATATTGTATCATCTGTCCAACATTTTTTTCAAAATTATGCCAAATAAATCTGATCCCATTAAATAGTAGTAAGTTGTGTATACATAATATGTCTACATTATGAAGTTCCAGAGCATGAAGTAATGTGTCAAATGGCTGAATAAACACTTCTTTAATGGGTTAATCCTAAATCATAGTCAAATGCAGATAAACAATTTCCCTCATTGTTCTATTTTCCTTGACTCTGTGTTCTTTTGAGTTAGTTAATTGTTAATATTTCCATATAGGATTTCTGAATTTATCCAAATCTTCTTTCAAACTAATATATAAATACTGCAAAATATTGCTTAAAATGAGAATAAAAATGAAAGTGACATTTTAGTAAAATAAGGGAAAATGGCTTTGTAAAATTTGAAGTTCTTTATTATGGCCAGAGTTTTAATTTTGCATAATATTGTAGGGGCCTTATTGTTCTGTAATTTGAATAATAATAACCCTTTTAGGACATTTTACTAATAATTTTTTAGTTTTTTACAGTCTTCAAAAAGTTTGGAAGTTGCAAAGGGACCTAAGGTGGTATGTTTTGTATGAACTCTGATTTTTCCCACCTAGCATATATATGCTGTCTGGGGAGCTATCTCTATCCCACTCAGAGTTCTTAAGATTCAGGCAGAGCTGACTGCACCCCCTTGCTAGAGGTTGCTATGTGAGTTAAGCCTGTGTCACAATGGTTGGCTTTGGAGTGGCGATAACACTATCAGAGACCAGGAAGTGCTGGTGGGATTTGTTGGGATTCCTCACGTCAAGTTGGGTGTTCTTTTCTACAACATGCAAGTTCAAAGGATGTTAGATAGAGAGCAGAGACAACCGTCTTACAAATAGGAAGGTAGATTTGTTACAGCCATAGATCACATAAGGAAAGAACAGAGTTGAGAGATACTAACTGGGTTCCATAACATTCTTTGAGTTCCTAATCAAGCAGTGATGGAAAGCAGTTATAAAATTTCATGTAGCAATAAATTCCTTCCTTGCTTATGTTAGTCTGGCTTTCCATCACTTGGAACTGAAAACAGTTCTGGCTGATAAAACTTGCAACTCAGGAAACTGAAGCTGTGGGAGATGGAGTATGTTTCCTAACATCACACAGATGCTAGAAGCATGTTCTTTTCTTTATAATGAGATATTATGCTGTTTCACCTTCATGGTTTTATATGAGAAATTTCAACCTGTATAAATCCATTTTTCAAAGTAGGGAATATAAATCCCAGGAAGATAATAAGAGAGATAAAGGAAGGGATCAAGATCTAAGATCCAAAGCAATAGTGTGGGACTAACGTCTACCTTTTACACTTCCTCCAAACCCTCAACATAACTGAATACCTATGAGAAGCAATTTTAGGTGAGGTCTTTAAATGGATTATTGGCTTTTAATTTTTTTTTCTGAGCAAGAGGATAATATAGGGTACTGCAATTATAGGACACCTATTTTGTCTCAGTAAGTAATGATGCAGTCAAATGGATTGTTCTTCCCCTGTGTTCTACCCACAAAACAACCCCAGTGAGCCCTAACTCTGAACTGCCAGGCTCTGTGAGTGGTGCTAGCATACACTTTGCAATTACCATGCAGAGATAATGTATGCATTATCTCACTGATCCTCACAACAATACTATAAACCAAGTGTTAAAATGTTCTGCACTTTATAAATGCCAAATCTGAAGATTAAAAATTTTTAAATACTTTGGCCAATGTCACACAGTTGGAAGCAACTGAGGTAGAATTTGAACTAAGGTGGTCTGTGTCTGGAACTATATTCTAAGATAAAGAAATGGAACTAAAACAACACATATTTTTATTATAGGCACAATGGCCTGTATGTCATCCACTGAAGAATGAATGGATGAAGAAAATGTGGTAATCTTATTTGGCCCTTAAGAAGAAGGAAATCTACCCATATCCGACAAAATGGAAGAACCTGGAGGGCATTATTCTAAGTGAAAAAGTCAAAGAAGCACAATATATATTTTAACCAGTCAAGTTCCTATTCTAGAAGGACAGAAGCTGATGCTTCCTACACAACTGCACAGTCCTGTGAATCTCAGCAATGATAAAGGGTAGGGTTATTTAGTCCGCAAATCCGCATTTATAATGTGCTTGAATATATTGACAAATTCAAGGTCTGCTTTGATGAGTTTCATTTGCCCACACTAGCTTTCTCACCTTTAAGATTTTTCTAGACTTTACTAGATTTCTATGAAGCACTCCATTTTGCCTTTATTCATACAAAGCCTGTTTCATATATGAAAGGAAATGTTATCTAATATACTCCAAAAGCAGTAATGCTGACAGCTATCACACAGAGTCAGAATTTCCCGGTTGCCCTACCAATTGGAAAATATTAGAAATATGTGGGGAAAACCTGTAAAATTCAGTCCCTAAATTTTGACCTGATTCATCCTTAAAGCAGACTGTTATCACAGACATACATCTTAGTCCTGCCTGCTAGATACCATCACTAGTAGAAGGATAGTTTCTTGTAGACGTGTGGTTAGCTCATTATGTTTCACAGACAACCAATAACCCCTTTATTCTTATTACCTTCAGTTTGGATAATTGTCCAAGATCTCTAGCTGCGATGAAAATCATCTGAGGTCCCTAGAGACACACATAGAAAAGGAGAGAGAATACTCAGTCTTAAGATCCTCAGTAAGAGTAAAAATATAGTCAGTAGAAAGTTTGCTTTATTTCCCTTCTTATATTTATGACTTTTATGCCATACACACTTAATTGGTCTGTTTTACAGATTGGGTCAAAGCTATCTGGTACTGCTGGCAATATAATTGTCCTTATAGGTGTCCCCCTCCTGAGAGTTTTAAGTCAGAGTTAATGCATGGGTTACTACTAATATAGCCAGTTTAATGTAGCATATGGATTAAATCAATGACCTTTAACATTTATTTATTTATTTATTTATTTATTTGTCAGAGAGAAAGAGAGAGAGTATGCACAAGCAGGGGGCAGAGGGAGAAGCAAGGAGCCCGATGCTGGACTCGATTCCAGGACCCTGGGATCATGACCCGAGCCGAAGGCAGACGCTTAACCGACTGAGCCACCCAGGCGTCCCAACGTTTATTTATTTTTAGTAGAGGCAGCTCCCTTACTCTACTTGGCCCCCAAATAAATCTAGGCAAACTTTCAAGATACAGAGCTGAGGCAGGCAGCTGCTGCTCAAATGCCATCCAGTCTATCAGAGACCTGCCTTCTTAACTCTCCCCTCAGCCAGAGGCTCTTCCTAGAACTCCGAGGCCTGGGAAGAGTTTGTAAAACAGACGAATAAACCATCCATAGCACCACTAGAATGAAAAGCTAGAGGCATGTCTGTTGGTAAAAGTGACAAGAGAGAACTAAATTTGGTACTAAGTTCATTATATTCTAGAATATTTTCTCAGGAGGGAAAATCAACTATTCTGGGATAATATTCTTCATTTTTCAGTGGGTCCTGTGAATTTATTAGGAAATGAAGGACTACAAAGTTGATGAGAACAGCAACCACATCTAATTTTGCTCCTGTTTTTATCCCCGCCTGGTGCCAGCACATACCAGAAACTCAAAGAACATATACTGAGTGAATGAATAAATGTCAGATATTGCTGCATACTTTGAGAACTCAATGCTAGACAAAATTGAGGTGACGGTAAGCTTTCCTAGGGGATACCTTACAGAAAAAATGATATGTCATATATAGTTTCTCCTATAGGATGATGTATTTTTGAAAAACCTCATTCTATAAAGGGCTCATGGGGAAATTAGCAGTGGGTGGCATAGTCAAAGCTCATGCAATTTTATTACCAACGGACGATCAAAAACAGTAAGTGCTACTTTGGGATATACCTTGTATGGCACACAGGGAGCTCAGTGAGGCCGATGGCTGCCACAGGGGGTATTAAAAATGCAGAATAAAAAATAACCCAAACAACAACAAAACAGTAGAGTACAAATGTGGGCTGGGGCAATACCCATACAAGTGGAACTCTCAGCACAGGGAGGGTAGCCTGTCATGTGTGAGAGCCATTCAAGCTTCATCTGTTTGGATAGAAGAACCATGTACCAGTGTGCCTTCCACCCCACGTAGTAGCCAAGCTGCGTGTTCTTTGCTTTTATGCTGAATTTATAGGTCTTCTATTATATTTCAGAGCCTCCCACCTAGGAAAATTTATACATAAACCAACTCAACTTCCAGATTATACTGACATCATTCCCCTGTTTACCAATTACATGACAGCTAACTGGGGTTATAGAAATGCATTATGTATTATAGCAGAATCAAGCATGCATGTATGTTTATATATGTAATTTGGCTTTCCATATGTATATAGGCTATAAAAGATTTTATCACTTGCTGGCAGGAAATCAAGAAAAACATGAATCTTTGCATCGTTGAACACTTTATATATAATTTCATTAGATAAATATGGACTGAGTGTGCATGATTAATGATGTCAGAACATTTGAGTTTGTGTTTATAATTACTCATTATTTGCATCAACTTGTCTTCCTCAGTCACAGAAAAAAATAGTTGCTCCATAACAGGTGCATGCTAGGGCTATTTCTTTTTTTGTTTGACTCAGGATATGTGAACTGAGATACCTGGTACTGTGTATCAACTTGACCACTGTCTAACTTTGCTGCCAAATTATCTTTCTGGTTCCTTTTTATTTCACTATGTAGGATACAATCATGTTCTTTGAATTCACTAAAAGGTGTCTCCTCTATTAACCTCCAAGTGGAAAGGTAATAGATGAAAGTAAAATGGAAAGGAGAAAAATATTCCATATAGCAGTGTTGGATTTATCTTCTTAAACTATAATGTTTTAGAAAAAAAACAGAGTGGGGGTGTTCTATCCTAAATTTATTTCCCTGGTGTTTCACAGTAAAATTAAATTTAAAAATTATGTGTATAGACCAGATAATGCTGTAAATTAAACTTTCATATTTTTTTTTCAAAAAGTGAAGTTTGCCTGCTACTGACACTATTTAAAATTGATTTGTATAGGCAAGTGTCATTTGAATGATCACTGTTTAGTTACTGTTTACCGAAGACTTTTTCCCAAAATGGATTTAATCATTATCTTAGCTGGATGGAAACCATTCACTTAAAGTACAATTAGATGGGTTACTAAAGGTATAATCAAGGGAGAGAGGAATAGGATGAAACAGGAGGATCCTGAGCTCACTTCATTCCATGGACACACCAAGGAAACAACTACATCCACATAACTAACTCTGTAAACAACCTGAAGACTGGCAGAACAGATCTTCCATAGCTAGTTGAAGAGAGAAGTCCCTATTGAAAAGGGTAGGAGGGGCAGAGACGCAATCAGGAACCAAACACCTGGCGTGATTCACTACAAATAGGAGAGACATCACAGGTCAGAGAAGTGAGGAGATCAAACCCCACACTGGGCACCCCTGGCCCTGGGGCCCCATGCTGGCAAGACAAGTCCCCATAACATCTGGCTTTGAAAATTAGCAAGGCTTAACTCTGGGAGCACTGGAGGGTAATAGGAAACCAAGTCCTTGCTATTACAGAGGCAGCAGTTTGGAAAGTGCCATGAAGATTGATTGGCTAATTTTAGGTTATATACCAGAGGATCAGTGATCTGCAGGAGATTTCTCTAGAAACAAAAGTGGCAGGTGCAATTTTTCTTGCCCTCCCCAGCCTGAATAGCCAGACACTTGGGGGAATCAATGTTAACACTCTCTATCTACCTTGCTAACAATGCATGTCCCGGCCCAGTGTCCCTCTAGACTGGCTCTTGCCCTCGGAATGGGAGATAACCCCACACACCAGCATGTCCATAGTTCCTGCAGCTGGACCTCTAAATGGCTGTACAAGGAGCTGTCAGAGTCCAATAGTAGACAGCCAGGATGAATGCTGGCCCCACCCAACAGTGAGCTCACAGCAGTTACAGCTCTGCCACAACAGAAGGGTGCACACAGCCCACATAGGGCACAACCCTGGAGCACCTGGCTCTAGTGACCAGAAGAGACTATGCTACAGGGGACCACAGGACCTCTTCTATACAAGGCCACTACTGTCAAGACCAGGAAATGGAGTTGACCTACTTAATACATAAAAACAAATACAAAGTTAGACAAAATGAGGAGACAGAAAAATATGTCCCAAATGAAGAATAAGACAAAATAACAGAAAAAGAGCTAAACTAAACACAATTATTCAATGTGCCTAATAAAGTGTTCAAAGTAATGGTCATAAAGATTCTCACCATATTTGAGAAAAGAATGGATGAACTCAATGAGGATTTCAAAAAGGAAATAGAAAATATAAAGAACAAGTCAGCACTGAAGAATACAATAACTGAGATTAAAAATATACTAGAAGAATGGATTAGCAATCTGGAAGACAAGGTCACGGAAAGCATCCAAACTGAACAGCATAAAGAAAACCTGAGAATAACACCAACAAGAGTAATGTGTGTAAGCCTGATAAATCACAGACCTGTACAAACATTATATGTTAATAAAAAAAAAAGAGTAATAACATGTGAATTTTAAGCATCCCAGAGAGGGAAGGGGGTTCAAAAATTTCCTAATCTGGGGAAGACAACAGACATCCAGGTCCAGGAAGCACAGAAAGCCCCTACCTAACAAGATGAAACCAAGGAAGTACACAAGAAGACACACAATAATTAAAATGGCAAAATGTAATGATAAGGAGAGAATCTTAAAGGCATTATGAGAAAAGAAAACAGTTACATACAAAAGAAACACTGTAAGGCTATCAGCTGAATTTTCAACAGAAACTGCAGGCCAGAGTGCTGAAAGGAAAAAATCTACAATGAAAAATATTCTACCTGATAAGGTTATCATTCAGAATGAAAAAGAGATAGTTTCCCAGCAGACAAAAATTAAAGGAGTTTATCACCACAAAACCAGCCTTACAAGAAATGTTGAAGGTTTGAAGAAATGTTAAATTATTTAAGTGGAAATAAAAGGCATAAGTAGAAGAAAATTATGAAAGGAAAAAATTTCACAGGTAAAAGCAAAACTATAGTAAAGGTAGTAGATTAATCACCTATAAAACCAGTATGGATGTTAAAACATAAGAATAGCAAAATCAATTATATCTACCAAAATAGGTCAAGGGATACACAAAATAAAAAGATTTAAAATATGATATCATTAACAAAAATGTGGAGGTGGGAGTAAAAGTTTAGTGCTTTTAGAATGTGTTCAAACTTGAGTGATCACCAACTTAACATTTGCGCTGTCTATATATATATATGAACCCAATGGTAACCACAAATCAAAACCTATAAGATATACATAAAAAAAAAGAAATTCAAGCATAACACTAAAGAAAGCCATTGAACCACAGAGAGCAAAAAAAGAAAGGAACAAAGAAGAACTACAAAAACAACCAGAAAACAACAAACTGGCAGTAAATACATACCTATCAATAAGTACTTTAAAAGTAAATGGACTAAATGCTCCAATCAAATGATACAAGATGACTCAATGGATTAAAAAATTAAAAAAGAACCCATCTATATGCTGCCTGCAAGAAACTCACTTCAGATCTAAAGACACAAAGACTGAAAGAGAAGGGATGGAAAAGATATTCTATGCAATTGGAAGCAAAAAGAAAGCTAGAGTAGCAATACTTATATCAGATGGAATGGACTTTTAAACAAAGACTACACAGCAAGGGTCAAAGGAGGGCATTACATAAAGACAAAAGGATCAATCCAACAGAGGATATAACACTCGTAAATATCCATGCACCCAACACAGGAGCATGGAAATACAGAAAGCAAACATTAACAGTCATGAAATTAACGGTAATGCAATAATAGAAGGGGACTTCAAGAGCCCACTTACATCAATAAATAAATCATCCAGACAGCAAATCAAAGGACAGAGTGGCTTTGAAGAACCTATTAGACCAAATGAATTTAACAGATATATGCCGAACATTCCATCTCAAAACAGCAGATTACACTTTTTTTTTTTTTTTAAGTGCACATGGAATATTTTCCAGGACAGATAGATCACATGGTAGGGCACAAAACAAGTTTCAATAAATTTAAGATTGATATCCTTATTAAGTATCTTTTCAAACCAAAATAGTATGAAACTAGAAATTAATTACAATTGACAAAAATGGAAAAAAAAAAACCATGAATGCTAAAAACATGCTACTTAACAACCAATTTGTCAACAGAGAAATCAAAGAGGAAGTAAAACAATACATGGGAACAAATGAAAATGGAAATATAACAGTCCAAAATCTTTGAGATATAAGAATAGTAGTTCTAAGTTTATAGCAATATAAGACTACATCAAGAAACAAAGATAATCTCAAGTAAACGATCTAACATTATACCTGAAGGAACTAGAAAAAGAACAAAGCCCAAAGTTAAGTAGGAATGAAATAATAAATATCAGAGTAGAAATAAATGAAATAGAGACTAAAAATTAGAAATAATCATTAAAACCAAGATCTAATTCGTTAGAAGGATAAACAAAATTGATAAATTTTTAGCCAGACTCATCAAGAGAGGGCTCAAATAAAATCAGAAATGAAGGAAGAGACATAACAAACACTACAGAAATACAAAGGATTATGAGAATACTGTGAAAAAGTATATGCCCACAAATTGAACAACCTAGAAAAAAAATGGATAAATTCCTAGAAACATCCAATCTTCCAAAACTGAGTCAGGAGGAAATAGAAAATTTGAACAGACTAATTACTAGTAATGAAATTGAATCAGTAATCAAAAAACTCCCAACAATCAAAAGTCCAGGATTAGATGTCTTTACAGATGAATTCAACAAACATTTAAAGAAGAGTTAATACTTATTCTTCTCAAAGTATTCCAAAAAATAGAAGAGGAAAGAAAACTTCCAAATCCATTCTATGAAGCCAGCATTACCCTGACACCAAAACCAGATAAAGACACTCCAAAAAAAAAAAAGAGAACCATGAGCCAATATCCCTGACAAACATGGATGTAAAAATCCTCAGCTAAATGTTAGCAAACTGAATTCAACACAATCAGGGGTGCCTGGTTGACTCAGTTGGTTAAATGTTGGACTCTTGGTTTTGGCTCAGGTCATGAGATCAAGCCCCACAACAGGCTCCACGCTCAGTGGAGAGTCTGCTTGAGATTCTCTCCCTCTCTCTCTCAAATAAATAAATAATCTTTTTAAAAAATCACCAAAATCAAGTGGGGTTTATTCCAGAGATCCAAGGAAGTGTTTAACATTTGCAAATCAATCGATTGATACATCTCATTAACGGGGAAGGATAAAAACCATGTAGTCATCTCAATAGATAGAGAAAAAGCATTCGACAAAATACAACATAATAACATAATAAAGGCCATATATGAAAAACCCACAGCTAACAGCATCTCAGTGGGGGAAAAATAAAAGCTTTTCCTTTATGATCAGGAACAAGATGAGAATTTCTATTCTCATGACTTTTATTCAATACAGCACTGGAACACCTGGCTTCACAACTGGATAAGAAAAAGAAAGAAAAGACACCCAAATTGGTGAGGAAGAAATAAAACTGTCACTTTTTTGCAGATGACATGATACTATATATGGAAAAACCTAAGGACTCCACCAAAAAACTATTAGAACTGATAAATGAATGCAGTAAAGTTACAGAATACAAAATTAATATGCAGAAATCTGTTACATTTCTATACACTAATAATGAAGTAGCAAAAAGAGAAATCAAGAAAACAATTCCATTTACAATTGCACCAAAGGAATAGAATACCTAGGAATAAATTTAACCAAAGAGGTGAAAGACTTACATTCTGAAGATGGCATAAACAAATGAAAAAATACACCATGCTCATGGATTTGAACAATTAATATCATTAAAATGTCCGTACTACCCAAGGAAGTCTATAGATTCAATGAAATCCCTATCAAAATACTAATAGCATTTTTCACAAAACTAGAACAAATAATCCCGAAATTTGTATGGAAGACTCGAATGGTCAAAGCAATCTTGAGAAAGAAAAAGTTTGAGGTATCACAATCCCAGATTTTAAGATATACTACCAAGTCATAGTAATCAAAACAGTATAGCATGGCATAAAAACAGACACATAGATAAATAGAACAGAATGGCAATACCAGAAATAAATCCATGCTTATATGGTCAATTAATTTACATCCAAAGAGGCAAAAGTGTACAATGGGGAAAAGACAGTCTCTTCAATAAATGGTGTTGGGAAAACTGGACAGCTACATGCAAAGGAATAAAATTGGGCCACTTTCTTACACCATAAACAAAAATAAATTCAAAATGGATTAAAGATGGAAATGTAAGACCTGCATCCATAAAACTCCTAAAAGAGAATAGGCAGTAATCTCTTGGGTATTGGCCTTAGCAACATATTTACAGATCTTTCTCTTTAGGCAAGGGGAATAACAAAAATAAACTACTGGGACTATACTATAATAAAATGCTTTGAACACCAATGCAAATCAACAAAATGCAAAGGCAACCTACTGAATGGGAGAAGCTATTTGCAAATGATATATCTGTTAAGGGGGTAATACCCAAAACATATGAAGAACTTACACAGCTTAACACCAAACAACCTCAAAACAACAAAATAACCCCATATAACCTGATTAAAAAATGGTCAGCATGGCACGTTCTGCATGGAGCACTGGGTGTTGTGCACGAACAATGAATCATGGAACACTTCATCTAGAACTAATGATGTAATGTATGGGGATTAACATAAGAATAAAAAAAAAAATTCCAAAAAAAAAAAAAAATGGTCAGCATGTACTGAATGGATCACTGGGTGTTATATGCAAACAATGAATCATGGAACACTACATCAAAAACTAATGATGTACCTATGGTGATTAGCATAATAAAATAAAATAAAATTTGAAAAAAAATGGTCAGAGGAATTGAATAGACATTTTTCCAAAGAAGACCTACAGATGGCCAAGAGACACATGAAAAGATGTTCTACATCACGGAAATGCATCAGGGAAATGCAAATTACAACCAGAATGAAATATCACCTCACTCTAGTCACGATGACTAGAATCAAAAAGACAAGAAATAAGAAGTATTGGTGAGGATGTGGAGAAAAGGGAATCCTCATGCACTTGATTTTCCTTGGTAGGAATGTAAATTGGTGGAACTGCTGTGGAAAACAGTACGGCATTTCCTCAAAAAATTAAAAATAGATATACCATATGATTCAGTAGTTTTACTGCTGAGTATTTACCCAAAGAATATGAAAGCACTAATTCAAGAAGATATATGCACCTCTATATTTATTGCAGCATTATTTACAATAGCCAAGATATGGAAGCAGCCTGTGTCCACCAATAGATGAATGGATAAAGAAGATGTGGGGTGTGTGTGTGTGTGTGTGTGTGTGTACACATACACATAATGGGATATTATTCAGTCATAAAAAGAATGAGATTTTGCCATTTGTGACAACATGGATGGACCTTCTGGGTATTATGCCCAGTGAAATAAGTCAGACAGAAAAGGACAAATACCATATGATTTCACTTATACCTGGAATCTAAAAACCAACAAAGTGGTGTTTGCCAGAGAGGAGGTGGGTGAGAGAATGGGCAAAATATGTGAAGGGGATGAAGAGGTACAAACTTCCAGTTATGAAATAAATAAATCATGGAGATGAAAAGTACAGCACAGGAAACCGTCAATAATATTTTAATAACCTATTTATATGTTAGTAGATGGTGACTACATTTATTGTGGTGAGCATTAAATAAAGTATAGAATTGTCAAATCACTGTTGTTCACCTGAAACTAATATTGTATGTCAACTACACTTCAAAAATAAAAAAATTAAAGTTAAAACAAAAAGTTTAATCAAATCTTCATTTTAAATACTTACTGTTTGATCTGTCAGAGGAGGGAGAACAATTTGTTTTTCTATTCTGTTAAGAACTAGCTTCCATAACTCCTTCAAAACTCGCTTTAGGACTGTTTTCTCACAGATTTTTGCTGAGAGACTTAATCTGAAATAAAATAAGACATATAATCACTTATAAGCCCATATCAGGGTATCAGCTTATTTTATTGATCAGAAATTCATGTTTTTCAATACTGAGATTTAAATATATGAATAGGCCTTTATAATTTTCAAATGCTAAATTTCATTTATTGAACAAAATACATAATATTAAAGATATGTTTCAACACATATTTGACAGTTTGCTATTTGGTAGAAAATGCATTCAGGGTATCTCTCCCCTTAAATTGTTTCCTAAATTGACATCAAGGCCCCCAAAGTATGTGATTTTCATCCACATTCCTAACGTATTTACTACACATCCCATATTCACGATGCAGGCCAAACACCAAAGAAACACACTTTTATCATTACCTGGCACTGCTCCAACATAAAAAAGATGCATATAATTTTACTCAAGAGCCAAAATTTACCAGCTTTATTTTTCAGTTTTATTGATAAACAATTAACATATAACATTGTGTAAGTTTAGGTGTATAACGTAATGATTTGATATGCGTATATATTGCAAAATGATTACCACAGTAAGTTAACATCCACTACCTCAGACAGTTAACAGTTCTTGTAAGATCTATTCTACCCTCTGGAATTTTAAAATATACTATAAAATATTGTTAATATAGTCACCGTGCTATACATTACATTCCTAGGACTTATTTATCTTGTAACTGGAAGTTTGTACCTTTTGACCACTTTTACCCATTCTCCCCATCCCCCTTCAACCTCTGGCAACTACCAATCTGTTCTGTTTCTCTAAGTTCAGGTTTGAAGATACCAAATTTACCAACTTTAATAGGTTTAAATTTGTACTTCTTACAAATTCTTCTTAGGGTGAGAATGATGATAACATTGTCTATTTTTATATAATGCCTTCCTTTAAAAACCTCTTCTGCAGATCTTTTTTGTTTATTACTATATCCATTTTATAAATCAAAAACAGTTCTGAGAAGTTAGGGAACTTGTCCAAGGAAGTGAAGTTAGTAAGTGAGGGCTGAAAAATTCTCCGAATCCAGTGTGTCGTCCAATGCCCCCTTGCTGCCCTGGACAAAAAGGTTACTGTATGAAGGCCCAAGAGTCTGTGAACTCAGTGCTGCAACAGACATTTACTGAATGTGCTGTAATAGGACACTGAACTTTTTGAGGTGCCTTTAGTAAAAGCTAATCAAACCTGTTTCACAGAGGGCCTCTGGATAGCCTCATTAACTCCCTATAGTGCTGCCAAGTACTCTGTATGCTTTTGGACTCAGAAATTACAACTTGAATTCTGGTTCTAATAGAGACAGAATTGATTATTTAAAATTTATGTAATTAATCTCTAAAGGCATGTAACACGTGAAAGGCAAAGGGAAAGATTTCCCAAATACACCTTTATGGAGAATTATTTCTCTTAACACTACTATACGCAGATCCCTAGTATATGAAAATGAAGGAGAGCAACTTTGGATGAAAAGGAAAGTCAGCGCCCCTGTGCACAGCTATGGAATGTGTAGTCCCGCTCTTTTGGAGACCACTGTTGGAGGGCAGAGCCACGATATGGACGTAGGGTAGCAACCCACAGACGTATCATGGCTGCAAGACAGGACCTAACCTCAGAGACATTCCTAGGGTAATTTGAGACAAAACAAATCTGCCACTTTTGTAGCGGATGTGTCCTTTCCATTTTCAAAAGGTGTGAGTTGAAGAATTGACCTTGTTTTTATGGTCCGCTCACATACTTGGCATGCCAACTAACTCAGCTGAGCCTGGAAATGAATGAATAGGTATAAAATCCTTGACATGTTTGCAACTCTGCATGGGATTTTTGCCAGATGGAAAAAGAGTTTACAGTTTGTTTTATAGAGTGGGGAGGTCTTGGTGAAGAAATTGAGACACAAGGAAATAAGATGTTTTATTTAGAGAGCCTATACATTTATAACATA